>NW_010103121.1:5973-25517 GCF_000699245.1 Pterocles gutturalis | reverse complement strand
AAAAAAAAAAGAAAAAGAAAAAGAAACCCTCCCTGCGGTGGAGCAAGGTACACGGAAGATAGGCCCCGCTGCTGCGCCCGCCGCGGAACCCTCGCCGGGGGAGAGGCTGCCATGGACACCCGCGCAGCGCGGATCATCGGTATGTACAATTCATCGTGTTTAAATAAGCCTGGGACACCGCATACAGTATACACAGTTATTGCAACAGGACAGCACGTGCCTCTATGGTCAAAAACCTCAACAGGTGTTCAGAGTCATGACTTGTGGATCCCAAAAGGCAGTTTTGTTAACATGCAAAAAACATTACTAAACAATATTATCTAACTTCTACCGCTGCCAAATACTTGACCTTAATAAGGAAACCAATTACAAAATACTTCCTTGTAGTGCTATACAAAAGTTATAAAATTAAGATTCTATCAACCACTTTTAAATATTCCAATTTTCCAACAGTGCAGTTTTCCACATCTTTATCACCACTGAACATGTTGAAGATAAAGTAAGAAAAAAATAAATCAGCAAATTAGATCAAAATGTTTTAATCTTTGGATCCCTTTATTCCTGTGGCCTTCATATACATATACAGACACAAATGACCAGGTTTCTATTTCAGCATACCAGAAAGTTGTAACTAGTCATTCAGAATTGGCAGAAAGTCCATATGATGTCATTTGTGAGTTCACGGTCTTAGAACCAGAGTCTTAATGTCTCCAAGCTATGGTCTATCAAAATGCAAACAACTTCAAACACTAAGAATTCTTTAAATTGCTTATGCCTACAGGTATTACAACAAAGTTAACATTTCAAGAATTGACAAATGGAGACATACTTTTGTCCCAGGCATTCCAGGAGAATCACTAACTCATGTGCCTGGTCCATTATTTAAAAAAGTTAATATTTATCACTAAGTAAAATTACTTGCAAATTTTGACATATGAAAATGTCTTTTCTCCTTATTTGAAAATACCTCCTTAATTTGGTCAAATCCTGTGATATGCCAGAAACTACAAAAGCAAATTCTTGTAAGAGAAGTGAAGAGTGTATCCAGTTTCGCGTAATGGAAGAACATTTTCAAATCTTCATTATAGTCCAAATATAAAATCAAACATTTAAGCCTGAAAAGCTGCTAAAGAAAAAACCCAACTAATTCAGTGTTCTTCAGCATATCAACTTTTGCAATAACACAGTATGTTTGCTGACTTAAAAATGTTTATTCTTTAAAAAAATTAGTTGCTTTTTATACAGCTATACAAAGTTTGTAATGTTTCTTTGGCAATGGGATATAATGGAATTTTACAACTATATAAAAAGTTTCCTTTGCCTAAGAAACAGTATTTACTGTGTGTACATATTTGACTGACAAAGCAAGTTTCCTACTGTCCAGCACCCTAGTTGATAAAAGTACAACTATCTCAAAAGGGATATTACAGGATTTCCAAAAAACAACCTTCAGTGGATCAAAACACTCACAGTATCGACGGCCTTCTGCATACAATTGTCCTTACAACTTGAAGCAATTATCAAATACAGTTTAGTAATAAGAAAAATCCTCTCAGTGATGAAAAAATACTTAAACTCCATCGAAGTACTGCTTTATAATTAACTATACATAAGAAATTACTTATCCTTCTGTCTCAAATATATTTAATGCTCACTGTTTTCAAAGATGGCCATTTTTCAAAAGTAACTGCATTACACCCCTTTGAAATTAAATAGTTAAATCCCAGTGCTGGTGACAAGTATACAGCAAATTAACTTCATTCTTTGCAGAGACTGAAACTAATTCTCTGGATTCAAGAAGATCTAGACGTTCACCCGGTTTCAGCTTTCTTGTAGACTATGCAGCAACTTTGTTGTCTTTCTAGAGGGAACAACAGTACAATGTTAAAATTAATCTTGCAAAACAAAGTCACAAATTAATCTGGGCAACAGCACTGGGAGAAGATGCAGGGTGATGGCTACTTCCCATCTTCTAAAATCAGAAAGGACACCTCCCTACGTGATCAGGTTCACATCTGGTCAAAACACCCTCGGTCTCACAGACGCAGAAGCAGCTTGTTGCTTTGACTAGATGCGTGGCACAAATCCTCAGTCTTTACACCACCTCTTACTTATCTGGAAGGCTGTAAAATTCTTTCATTCAGAAATTCAAATCTTGGATCTTTAACCCCTCCTTTCAATTGATGCTCAGCTACCAAAATTTATTTAAGTCACAGGACTAATTATTGTAAACTAATGAAGAAATATCTGAGGGACAGTCAGAACCCTTCCATGATGAAAAAAAGGCTCTCCCCCTCTTTTTTTTTTAATTAAAAAATATATCTCCAACCAGAAAACTAAGATTTTGTGTTGCAAAACTAGCTGCTCATGCAGAAAAAGTTCTGTCCCAGTCTGAGTTGTAAAAGCCTGTATTTACTTGCATCAATCTGCTTAATTATATTTGTTACTGATTCTAAACAGTGTGCCAGTATTACTTCTGTTCCTTAACAAGCTAACATTTGAGTTCAATATACATGCTTAATGCCAAGAAAAATGGCTTGCACTTAAATTATTAAAAGATCTTGGTTTTGCAAGCAACTAAGCTCTGCTGATTTACATAATCTGTACAATCAATGACCTTCCATTAAAAGGAGAATTGTTTTCAAGAAAAAGAAGGTGCACCTAAGGTACCACTAGCACAGCATGCATCACTGTACCACCTGGGGCTGAGCACTAACTCTGTCCTGCCTTTGAATGGCTGTAGCAGGAAGAAGAGTTAAGATCTTCAACAGGAAACAGAGAAATGGATGTCTTCATAGTGTTGCAAAAGCAACAAATTGCATGACTATACTGTAAAGGCACTTTTACACACATTGCGACCCCCCTCCAATTCCAGCTATAGAACAAATGTTTAGGGCATGTGAAGAAAGGTAGCTTTTAGTTTTGGTTGCTGTTGATAGTCAAATGATGCTACGTAACTAAAATTTCAGCATTAATGGACTTTCAATTAAGTAGCTCAGAGTACCTGCAAAACACTATTCAAGAAGTTCCAGCTCAACATCAAATCTAAAAGCAGAAGTTTTTTTACCACTAGTTCCCAAGAGCAGTGGATCAGGTCATAGTAAGATCAAGTATATTTTACCCTATATTCAAAGTCAGCAAACTCCCTGCCTCCACGGCCTCCTCTGAATCCACCACGAAATCCTCGGGGAGCAGTGAAACCACCTCTTCCACCTCCTCGTCCCCTTCCACCTCGGAAGCCAATTCCCCCTCTGCCTCTGTACCCTCCACGGCCACGATTGGGACGCAGTGGTATTCCGAAGGTCTCTGCATTTAATCTTCTTTCCTCAGCCCAGGTGGGTCGCCGCTCTCTGTCACACAAAAAGAACAACGATTGTTTTAAAACACACTTCAGAAGGAAGATTGCCTGGCTTAGTTAGAATCGCCAGAAAGCCCATGAAATTAAAAAAATGATACTTTAATCACATTGTAAATCTCCAAATTATCCCTTTGGCAAGAATCTAGATGTCTGCCACAATTCATTTAACTCAACACAAAGGGGTATGTCACAGTATCATTAATTATATATTGACAATGCTGTAAGAGTTTCCCATATAGAAGGACACAGTCTGTATCCTCTGCACACAGCGCCATATAATAAAATGAATAAATAAAAGCTGCCTGCAATTTAAAACAAGAAATAGAAAATAAGAGTTTGCAGTTACAGATGGTATTTTATCTAGCTGTCAGTACAACCACCCCCAACCTCCATAATCCAGAACAGGTCAACAACTCACATAATCTTGTCTAATAAAAAGGCAACAGCAAAAGACAACCTTTAAATTTCCTGAAATGCCATCTTCCCATTCAAACACCACTACTGGCCAAGACGGTTATGTAACCTACTTCAAAACCATTACCAAAGCACAGTCATAATTGATTTAACTAAAGTAGTAATTTTGTAACAAAACAAAAAAAGCTTTAGTAAATCTGGAAAGGAGGTTCTGGAATATATACACTCAGTTCTACAAGCACGGCTCTAAAACATTTAAAAATGTCTTCCTATTGATGTATTGTACTTACCCACAAATAAATTTTGTGCTTCATATTTCTGTTTTATTTTTTGCCCACTGCATGTGGACATCATCTTTACCCACTTTTGATTCAGAGTGGATGGTAATAAGCAGTGCTGATACTACATTATGACATAAACATGCACTAAGTAGACTAACAAGCTTCCCCTAGCCATACCTATTGTCATCACAGGAGATGTTATCAAAGAAGGATTTGGTTTTGTCATAGTAGCAGTTGGGTCCAAGTGGATCTTCCTCATCCGCATTCCCTTCGCTATTTTGGGTATCAACACCTGAGTCACCTTTGTCTTCTCCATTTACAGGCTTCTCTGGTTTCTCAAGTTTATCTTCTGGAAAATAAAAAGTAAACAGAAGCCTTCCAGACCATCATACTAAACAAAACAGCACTGTTAACTTATTCCCAGACAGACAGACTCAAACTATACTGACTGCTCAAAAATACAAAAAGGCCTCCAAGATTTAATGTGAAAGTCAAATAATTTGACACATAAATTAGTATGTTTTACTGTCTGGAGGTTTGATATCCTCCATATTCTCTGGGGGTTTGATTAACAAAAAACCTGTGGTAAAATGGATTTAATAGCCATCTATTTTATAACCTCCTAGCTACTTTCCTTCCAGACTTAAAAGCCTCATTAAGTCATTCCTCATATAAAAGCCATTCCATGTTTTTGCTCATTCCTGTTACCCTTCTCCTTTGTCTTCTGACTTTGCTGTTACCTCCTTCGAGACACAGGGCCAGCATTTGAGATCTTAAACCACGAACTGACTTTATGATATATTTCTTTCCTAATAATACCTGAAGTTCAACTTACTGGCTTGGCTGGTACTGAAAAAGAAGCTGCTGGTTTAACAGAACTAGCTATTACAATCCTGAAGTCTCATTCCTAAATGCTTATAGGTTAAATCTCATGATGCTGTGCATAAGCTTCAAATAACCAGCTCAACCTTTCCACAACACACACACGCAAATTACCACTGTGTCTCATAAAATATCTCTATAGCTCTTTATGGTTAGCTTTCCCTTTCCTCTTTACTATTACGAAAAAAAAAAAAATCATTATCAACAGCAAACTGTCAACTCATTTAAAAAATGATCCAGAAAAAGAGGCAAGCACCAGAGAACAAAATCTATGGGGTTCTACTGGTGTTTTTTGTCCCTGCAGAAATCCAACCATTTACTCCTACCTTTCACTTCCCAGCTTTTAGCCAATCATTTACTGAAGCAGGAATCTCCCTATTTTAACCTGTAACAAGTTTGTCCAAAAATAGTAGCAGCAGTGTAATGAACAGGTGGCTGGTCACAAGAGAATGAGGTAATTAAAACAGAAGCCTGCTAGAAGACAAAACAGAAGTACAAGCAGTATGGATCTGAACTACTCCTGTGTTTCTCTGGAAAACAGTAAAAGCAAAGAAATGCCAAAACTCTTAAATTGAAACTCTTGTGCATCCTCCAGTGAAGTTCTGATCCCAAAGTCATATTTTTGTGATTAATAATTGAAAACATAAAATATGGATTTTCTTTTATTGCATCACTTCCAGAACTCAACAGTAAACTCACATTATTGGGACTTCTGCTCAAGTAATCTGCATTTTTAACCAGACTTGTTAGAACACGATGTATGATATTTGTTAGTTAAAATTAATTTAAAACTCAAATATTGACACAAGTATTAAATTAAATAGATGATCCCAGTTTAGTTGATCATTGATTTTTTTTCATTTTTTTTAATGACTGCAAACAAGACCTAACAGGATATCCCTTTTAAAAGTTGCTTCCCAAGATAGTGTTAAAACAGCAAGACACAGTTTTTCCATGCTCAAATCTAAAGCAAAAATTGAATTACCTTTTAGTTTAAGTTTATTATGAAATTCTCTATCAATTTCCTCCTTGTTAAATTGTGCATTTGCACTTTCAAAGTCGAAGTCCTTCTCAAACTTCATTGGACCATCCCTCCTAATACCAAATCTTCCTCGGCCCCCTCTATGACCTCCACGGCCTCTCCGCACTGCAGGTCCACCTGGAACTGAAAAGGTTTGGGTTTTTTGTTTGTTTGTTCTTTGTTTTTTTTTTAATTCCCGAGGTAAAAGGTTGGGATTTCATGCATCCTCTTCCTGCACTTCTGTTAAAAGTCCTGTCAGAGCAGCTTGTAATTTGTAAATTAATCTCACAGTTAGTGGCTTTTCAGGCAAGTATTTTCATAGAAAGGTAACAGGTTTTATTTCATGCTATTGTGTTTATAAATCCGTGAATACTACTTGGTTTTGCATTTTTTCCCAATCACTTTATATAGAGCAACCAGAAGAGATTTTATCTTTAATGTTCACTTTTTGTGCCTGCATTATTGTGACTTAATGTAAAGTTATTGTTACCCACCAGAAACAGCTATGTGAAAGCATTCTAAATTCATAAATTCTTTATTACTGTAATCCAAACTGCAAGATTTCTGGACATTAGAAACAAAGTCCTAGCACTTTGCAAACTATACGCAATGCTGTATTTCAGCAGACTTTTTAAAAAAAACTTAAGTCTGAAGACAGTGATAGCTATTTCTCAAAACAAGATTTACCAATTTGTCGTTTGTTTTCATTTCTGAGTTCATTTTCTGATCTTGAAACCTTGTGTGCTTCAGCTAAAGTTGGAAATAAAGAAATGTTTTGTTTATCCAGCTAGGTATTTTTGATCACACTTTTGTATATAATGATATAATTCAGATTTCAAAGAAATTTAAACCTAAAAAAGTAAACCACAAGTTTAACTTCATAAGAGAAAAAAAAAATTTAGAATATATGCTTGACTCTAAAAAGAAATACATCCCGATCTCTGCTGGCCAGTCTACCACTACTGGACGACAGGAAAATTCCGACCCATGACCCTTCAAAAGAGCACTTCATATGTGTATGAAGGAAAACAAGCCATACGAAAAGTATCCAAAGCTACCTCGTCTGTGCTCCTGATTCTCTATCGATTTTTGGCTAGCAGACACCAAAGGTCTGGCTGGTACAGGACTCCTCCTCCCAACTGGTGCTGGAGTAGGCAAGTGGGCTGAAGCTGTCTGTACTGCTTGTTCCATGGTAGGGCTCCTTCTCAAATGATCTATCTGAGGGCTTGAACGACCTGTGGAGAAAAACAAAACAAAACAAAAACCCAAAGAGTTATTTCTCATCCACAAATTTGAGTTACTGGTCTCAACCAATCTAGACTGATAGGTTTATCTGCCTTACCAGTCAAGACAGCTGTGTCCAAAGAAGAAATAAATATTTCTGCACCCTCAGATCCACTAATCCAGAATGAAGGATATTTAGCAACTCCCCTTCCCCCAGTCTAAAAGAAAAAAATGGGTAGGACAATTAATCCCTACCAACTTATCCATAATGTGCATTTAACTGTGGAATGATTTTTTTTTACTGATTGGAGGCAAAAGTACTCTTTCTGCCTCCCTGGAAAGGCAAGTGGCTGCTCTCAAAAGGCAGAGGTAGAGTTGTGATACTGAAACTTAATTTCATCTAGCACACTCTGTTGTATGATCACCACAAAATAAATGAAGAGAGGTGGCTAGTGCCAGGCATAATGCAGATGAAGGAGCTATGAAAGATTCCCCACAACGCGCTGTTCATATATTTCAATTTGCAGCATGAGTGACTGAAGCCAGAAGCATGTTTAGAATAGAGATATTTGATCCAGCCAGACAAGTTTATGACACCATACAGGTAAATCTACCAGGAAATTAGGATAAGACTCAAGTCCCAGTAAGCAGAAAAAAAGAATAATGTCGTATCCCATAAAAAAGCTAAACAAAAGAAAAAAAAAGCCACTTAAAAAAAAAAAACAAAAAAAAAAAACAAAAAAACCCCCCCAATAAACCCAAACCAACCACACCACACTTACGATCTACAACGATGACCAATATTTTTCAAAGTAAACACACACTGAAAAAACTTGTTGGTGCCCTACAGGAAATTTCGTGGCAGTATGCACACTCATCTGGAGCATATGTCATACACTAAGTCCAAGAATCACAAAGGTTTCAATTTCTCCCATAGAAAATCAAACTACTCTTTCAACTGAGAAACAGTAAAAGCTCAGCATACCTTTTTCCTCCCTTCAATTAATGCAACAAAGTAGAACCTGTTGATAATCCACTCAACTAATCCTAGAAAGCACTCCGAGTTGGTATACAAATCTCAACTAGAATTTAGGAAAACACCTGTTTGCTTTAAGTAAAGTGTTTTGCCTTTTAACATGACTGCACAAACTTAAAAATAGCATTAGGAATATACCTCAGCACACTATTTTACTTGAAGCAGTGAAGAGTGGAAGAACAGGAAATAATGCCTTTTGGATTCTGAGGAGCAATCTTAACACATTTGCATGAAAAGTGAGGGTGAAGGTGCTCAACATTTAGTTTCTTTTTTTCTTTGCCACTTAAAAAAAAAAATCAAGAATTTCCTTTTTACTTCTACTTTCTTTTTCCAGTATTACACAAACTACCCATAGAGTTTCCGTTACCATTAATCTGACTTAACTGTCATGCCACTACAAGCAACCAGGTCTGCTGTTAAAATTATTTCTATAAATACACATTAACAAAAAAAATACCTTTAGGAATAAGGATTTTAAAATTGCAGGCTGAAGGACTTCACAATTCAATCAGCATGAAGTATCTCAAAGTTTGTCATGCTATCAATAAAACTAGATATTGAATTTCCATATGCACCTACTTGCTAACATTATTCAACTAAAGTAAGTCCTACTCCTCAATACAGATGCTTTAAGGACAATAACAAATGGTTAGTTACCTATGCAGCACACCAAGATGTAGGAACACATATTTAAAGAGCAAGTACAAAGACTCTCAATGCTTTCTGGTTCTACTATCAAGTGTTTTCATGACATAATTAATCTCTTTGGTTAGCATTTCTGGCAACCACCTAAATCATGGGGACACAATTGGTCAAAAAATATCAAAGAGTTATTAAAAAAGATTTACCTTGAGACATTTGTGTTTTTAGTGATCTTGCATCTGTTGTAAAGGCAGAACCAACTGCAGTGCTTTGGGACATGCTAGCATTGGCTGAAGAGTCTGTTCCAAACGATGTTAAAGAACCTCCTGCTTTGAAAGAAATAATATAGTTGTAAAACCTAGTTTAGACTGTTTTCTATTTCTTTTTAATTATCACAAAATGATTAGTGAAGCCATATTAGGCAGTTATTCTAGAATACACTTAAGTCTGCCCTTCACATACACTTTAATATATGTATACATAGTAAGTTGTTAAGACTGTAATACCTTGATGCTTTTCACCTTAAAAAAAACCCTGCTAACTTTATCATCACAAGTGTTAATATAGCATAGTAATGACAGCATCTTATAATGTACAATAACATTTGTTTATATTTGCACTTAACATTTTTTAAACAAAAATATGGCTGTCACATCTTATCAACTCATATCAAGTTATGGCCAATCCTACAGCCTGCCTTTCACATGGCTAATATTTTCCATACCAGGAGTTACACTGTCACCATAACAGTTACAAGAACGTGAGTTCCCATGTAAAAAACTAAAAGTTGAAATTAAAAAAAAAAGCACTTGAAGGGAAGAATTGAAGTTGGCAAGTCTTAGAGAGCATCTGCAGCATGAAGGAGCCACTAACCCATGCAGCTCACAAATACTTCAGGCATGTGCTTCATGCCAAGCTAACATCTCCTCAACAGCTCGAGTACTGTGCTGGCACATGGATTGCCAAATGATCCAAACCCTTGGTTAAGGCACACACCACCTGGTCAACCTGGGATACCAGATGTCCGCAGCACAGCTATGGGGCTTCTGGGGAGGAGCTGCCTCTACCACTTGTGAAATATAATGAATACACGATTAAAGTAACAAATATACATGAAAAGGAACAAATTTGTGAATACAGGAACCCTTCCCCACTTGTGCCTCTGAGATAGGGTGTTTAGTTCTCAATCATAATTGCTTTGATTTGAGATGCAAAGTCTATGAAAAACTCTCTACTTTTGAGCTAAGCTGTGGGACTGATACAGACTGAAGACTTTGGATCAGCCTTTAGGATAAGATGTTGATGGAATTATAAACACTGATTACTGTCTACACACACACATGCAACTCCACTTACAGGAAAACACCAAATAATAAAAATGAACATACCAACTCCAACAGCGCCAAACTGCTGCCCCACCAGTGGGCTGGGACTAAACTGACTGTATGCAGGCATTCTGCCAAAAGGACCATAGGTGCCCACAGACTGGAATGAAGATGTAGTTGAAGATCCTAGTGAAGACTAAAGACAAAACACACTTGCAGAAATTAATGTTTACATAAAAAGGAGGGAACAGTTCTGCAGGGGAAAAAAAAATGTAGAAACTCAAACTATTTGTTAAATTTACCCTAACACCACTACTGTGGCTAACACATATAAAAGACCTTAACATTCATAAAGTTTATTTTAATATTAAGAATTTAACTGCTTTAACACAGAAGACAGCACAAAAATAATGAATTACACACATTACCCTGCATGAAAACTCAAACCAGACAATAGTTACCAGAAAACATGTTCACAAGTATGTATACAGTTTAGAAAGCACTTTTACCTTTCTAATATCACAGAATTGTGGAAACAGTACCATAGAATTTTGGAGTCTTTTCCCTAGAACTTCAGATACTGGACACTTGTCAAATGTGTGTACAAGCTTTTGTTGGCAAACTTGGAAAATGTCATATCTTCCTCCCTGAAGTTTCAAAAACCACATGAACAATGGAAGACCCAAACACACTGGAGGAGAGTGGGGTTATTACTGTTACTGGGGTTAGCAGCAATGCAATTTCACAGCTCTCAACTATCACTGACAAGAGGAGTTGCACCAAATTCAGCAAAAGATCTTAGAGGACTGCAAGGGTACTTTGTAACGAAGTATCAAGAATTTTATCTTATGGAATAGTTAAACATTCAAAATGTTTACATGGAATTATCAAGTTCCATTTGAACCAAGAACTTCCATCTTGCTCTCAGGAATGATTTTAAGACACTCCACAAGCACAGTCAACAGGCCAACAAATTTCAGAGATCAAAAGTAACTATCTCCATCAGTCCATTTACTACAAAGTATCAGATTAATTAACCCCGAAGGCTTCAAGCTGTAAGTTGCTCTCCCTTCAGCAACCAAGTATTCTCTTTTCAAATAACTGCCCTTCAGCATGAAGCCTTTTTAAAAAACACATAGCCAGATGCAACACTTTTAAAGTCATAGGGAGCAAAAAAAGTTGAACATTACAATCCAAAAGAAAAAATAAACATAAAAATCACTAATGATTTGCGGAGGTTTCAGCATCTACTCCATTTGACTTAAACCAAGTCCGATCTTTCCAAGAAGTCTTGCATATGTGTCCTCCTAAACCAAGTATCTCTCAAAAAAGGCATCAGGGTCTACCAAAAGTCATTAGTAGTTTTTGAAAAAACAGGCAGCTTTGATATCCAGTGCTTTGTGCTAGAGTTAGATTTCAACCTTGATTTTCACAGTTAAAGGCATGATTCAAAAGACAAAAATCTTTCCAGAGTTCTTTACATTGGGTTGTGAATTTTACAACAACATTTTAAATTTCCAGCACTCAGCTGGAGAGCACTTAAAGCTACCAGGTTACATCTTCTGCAACAAACATCTAAAAACATTGACTTACCTGAACAATAGCAGGGTCCTGTGGCAAAGAACACTGAGGCTTTGGCGGCTCACAGACAGTTAGGTCTTTAATGTCACTGCCACGGAATATAATATACTCAAAGACTTCATCACGAGGTGGTATAGGTCTATCAGTTGGTCTATCTTCTGTACCAAAGGAGCGAACTGCAAAATAGGGAAGGGAGAAAAAAAATCAAAACATTCCACAATCAATAAAAAGGTTTCAAGTATACTAACAGCTTTAAATTAAAAGAATAAAATTTTGTTGCAAAAACCCCTTATTAAATAGGCAGCATATTCTTTGCCATTATCAACCACCCAGACATAAACAAGTAATTTGATCTTATAAATTTCAGTTAAAAATCAAGCAGAAAGACATCTCTTCTGTTCCTTACTGAGACATCACTTATGCTATCACTCACATGTTGACTATTTCAACTGTTTTGTGAGGATAAGAGGAAGCAGTAAAGCAGTTTTTTGCTAACGTTAACACTTTCTGGACATTATAGCAACAGGAACACCAACAAAGGCTAGTAAATCAAGTCCTGTGAATCAAAAACTACATGATATTACATACTTCACATTCTGTACTTGCAAATCAGGAAAAAATATACTACTACTATAAAATAGAATATTAAATATAATCTAAAGCAAAGTATTTCTCAATAGATTCAAGGTCTGAATCAAGATTTAAATAAAAATCAGGAATTCTGTGCTATGTATAGACATTTTCACTAAGCAAAATGCATTTTTCTTGCAGGTTTAATTTCATATGATCTTTGTCAAATTAAGTTAACTCACTGGGGCATAATTATCTTCCTAAGTAGGCCTGCATGGTGTGCAACATACCAAGACATCAAATTTATATGTATGTACTTAGCTGAATTCCAACAGTTTTCATATTGCATAGTGATGAAGCTTATCATGCTTTGCCCTTTGCACCACATATAATCACTACCACTGCATGTCGATAGCATCATTCTACCTTCACTACCCACTCCAGGACTTTTCCTCACCATAAGACTGCCAGCCCTAGGCTAATAAAATGAAACAAACAAACAAACAAACAAAATCTAACAAAGATATATGTCTCCAAGACCTAGAGTTCTGTAAGCAAGAACTAAACAATGAATTGAAAACAGACAAAAAAAAAAGTCACACTCTCCTGAACATCAACTTGCAGCAGCTTTAACAATCCCTCATGACTGTCTTTGCTCTAGCCTTTTAAGAGCTTTTTATTTCTTTGTAGGGTACTACAGGTTATGCTGAGGAAAACATCTGTATTTTGCTTTAATTTACCAGAATTAGTTTTCCCTCCATTTTCAGCTGCATAAACAATTTGGAGACATCATTAGGCACTTATTTGCACCCATAAAACCATTAGTCAAGAAAAACAAAGTTTCCTGTTGAGTTGTATAAAGTGATACTGAGTCATTTCTCAGGCTGTACCAACCATCTTCCATCACTGTTGCTTCTTCCAGTACTCCATAAACAGAGTTATCAGTCAAGTATTACAAATCTTTGAGAAGTATAATCCAGAGGTAAACTCCACACTACCGTGAAAAATAACATTAAGTGGATACAGTTATTTTGTTCATACTTATATCGTCTACTGAGATGAATTTAATCAACTTTTCTATTTCTGTGCACGTGAAAGTCTGCTCTGAATGGTACTATAAAATGTAAGTGCTGTAAAAAGGCATACACTGTTAAGTGAATTTCAATCTTTTGTTATAAGATAAATCTGCCTTCTCTTCTTCTACAGAAAAAATATATCTGAAGCTGAAGAATTTGCAGAAATTAACTCAAAGTAATACACAATAGCTTAACAACATTATCAATGGGTCATATGTATTACTGTAGTTTATTCTGTTTCTTTTTATTCATCACACTTTTCTATTCCACTGCCTTGATCATGGATCCAACTTCGCTTGCTGGCCTTCTTACACTCTTTATTAGATAACTAGTAAATTAACCTGGCCCTTCATTCCACCATTTGACTTGCTGTCTTGGTAAGTGTAACCAAAGTTGATTTTGTATTGGTTCTCTCTATCCCACACTGAAATGGTTGCTCTAGTAGCCATTTTGTCTACAAAGGTGCACAAAAATAGCCAGAGTGTGATTAGTAACTTACTGATTTTACTTTCTAGCGAAAGTGAAGGAACTAAGCAGGAAAAAGAGGAGAGTAAACTAGAGGGTCACAACTCACCTTCTCATACAAATAAAAATCTGATGAACTATGGAAAAAAGGAGTATTTCTCTTTTAAGTCAGAGCTTTTCTGCATGAAGTATTTTACTATTAACACCAACATCACAAGACACATATAGAAACAGTTTTAACACCTGGCAATTACCTTTCTCCATTCTAAACCAAACACAAAAAAAGTGAACAACTTAACTTTCATCTAATGACGCCTTGTAAGAGGTAAAGGGATTTTAGTGTCTGTCAAAAAGAATGTTTTTCTCCCCATCATAAAATTACAGAAACATCAAAAGGAAGAATTTTCAATACCAAAAATTATAGTTAATTTTTAAGATATTCACTTGTCTTGCAACTAGATTAAGACACTGATAAGGTTGTCAACAGTTTCACAATAAAAAACATCAAGAGTTGCTAGTAGGAGTTTCTTCTCTACCTCTGCACTGGCCCAAACCAAAGTGGTTTTAGTGCAGCTTTCTGCAAACTACTTATAGTTTGTCCAATGAAGATCAGATCTGTTGGAGACAGGTAAGCAAACTCCTCTGACTTGGGGTTCAACCTTCTCCTCTCAACCCAAAACAGAAAAAATAACCATCGAAGTCTGATTTCCTTCTAGAGAAAGAAACCAGAACTGCAGGTGCAGCAACCTTAGAAAGCAGTTTAGTATAAGGGCTACTCAATGTTTTCGCAGCATCTACCCCACCTAGGTCCTTCAGACAGTAGTATCATAAAGAGTTGAATGTTAGTTTTAATATTTCGAAAAATAGCTATCTTTACAGTTTCTTCTTTCCTAGCCTGGATTAGAATTTAACATTATCTGAGCTTATTAAAGTAAAAAGTCTAATATTAAAGGTGGCCAGTACAATAGGATTTTAGAAAGAAATAGCTTTTACCATAGTTTTGCACGATCAGAAATACTAAGTTGCCAGAGTATCAAAAACACAAGGTATTGGAGCAGTAGCAGTCTTAGACCTCTATCCAGTTCTGTCTCTTGGGGTATTTCCTCAGACTACATCCTTCCTCCAGAACAAGGTGCAGTTGTTCATATATAGCAAAATACTGAACAGTGAGAGGAAATGAAAATAAGCATGTGAAAGATAATATAATCTTATAACACTTACCAGGACTACGGTAAATCTATTTAATCTTACTTTGTGAATCTAAGGGGTTTTTTTTTCCTTTTATTTTAAATGAGCTAAACTGGCTTTCTGACTTGCAAACAAAAAGGCAATCATCACATATTAACAGCAAACTTATTTTTTTCAGTGTAAATACACTTCAGTAGCTATCTAGAAAGAAACTAACACTGTTGAGCCTAACAGGATGCAAGTATGTGAACTTTATGCCCAAGTAGTTCCATCAATTTCATATTAAAGTGCTGCGAGAAAATTTTTGTACAGACTGTGACCTACTTCAGTGCGACTACTACACTATATTTTAATGCATATTACTGTATTATACTACTATAGCACCCAAGGAAAATACTGCAACTTTCCCTATCAGTTAACAGAAATTATTACCTGTTGATTAACACAGAAAAATAATGTGTTAATCAGAAGCCAAACTATATAATCTACTAGCAAAAGACAACTCTATTCCCATATAACGTGAAATATTGCAAATACACAGTTCAATCTCTGTACACAGCACTGACACAAATCCTGTCAGCCTTACTTCATATGTAGCATACATACACAGCAACTAGTCTTTCCCTGCTCTTAATGTACCCATGAGAAACATGACTAAAATGAGACCACCGTTACCAGAACACGTCATTACAATTGCCATCTCCCTTCAAAACATCACCACCTTTTCCCTGTAAACATGTTCAGATGCCTGCACACCACATTACAGGAAAATATTAATGTGAAGGAGCCAGGTTGTGGCAGGCTCATACAGAACAACTAATTCAGTCTGCATTCCCCTACTCGTAGGGGTGGTGAGTTAACAGGGAGATAGATATGAGGGAAGCAGCCAGAAGTGTGCTTTGACAAGAGGAATTTTTCTGCTGTGACACACTATGCACAGGGTTGGTTTGGCATTCATGCCCTGAACCTCAAGACATGGAGTGAGCATGTTACTTCACTGACTAAAAAATAAATTTATAAAAACTTGATACAAATTTAATCCTTCCCATTCCTGCTCCCACCCCTGAACTATACAAAATGCTCAAGTCTTCACAAGAATTTAACTTTTTTCTGTGTACATTTCTGAGTCTTTCACCCAACTAATATTGTGTAAAAGTCTAAAAAAAGGGAAGTTTTCTCTTTCATGTGCCATGACACTATGGAAAACACTATCACAGATTGTTGAAAATTCCAGAAATTACAGAAGTTTAACTACTTCTTAAATTACCGAGAGCTATTTCATTAATGTCTATTAATTACAACATTTCCAAATGCAACTCCCAATGGTCAACAGCTGATAACCGAAAACTGATGCATTACACCAGACAGACAGTATATAACTTTCTGTTTCTTATGTCTAAGGATTCTGTGCTGTTGGCAGGGAACAAAGCCTTTTCTGACCCAATATGGTTGTTCTTACAGTTTACCTACATTAAAAATCCATGTCTCTAAATCAGTGCCTTAAAATAGAAATACATTACGTATTACTATAATGAAAGATCATACCTAGTTTTCAATGCCACAACATGAAAGATCAAGCACAATCCGTCATGATTATTCCACAGCTGCCCCCCCAGGTAAAGCAGCAATCACTTTACAGAAAGAAAATTTATTCCTAACCGTGGCTTGCAAACACTCTATTCTTAAATTGGTCAGACTTAATTATGTTTAAAAAATTAAGTGTGAATTAGAAGTATGAACTAAAAGGACATTCCAAGTTAAGTTAACTTGAAACTTGAGAATAACAGTGGATTGTTCTTCATTCCAAACTCTAGCTCTGAAAAGCTGGCAATCCAAAAAACCATATGCATCAATAATACATAAAACCCTCGAATAACTGTAGAGCTTGCTTAATATTTGGAATCCAATATAGATGGGCATTTTCACTGTTATTTAAATAACAATACACTTCAACACTTCATTAAAGGATGTACTTTCCCTTATCAGACTCCAGCTTAGGATAAAAACGTTACACTCAATTTAAACAATTGCTATCTTCCTCTAACTCACGAGCCAGGCCAGAACTTCTGCTAGTGAAAGGATCACAGCTTTGGAAATATAATGCTGATTAGAGAACTACAGGAGATTGCCCCTCAGTAACTGAAGACTACAATCAATACCCCGTTAGCAACCCAAAAATCCTACTTCTGTCCAAAACCCCCAAAAGACTTCAGATAAATTAAGACATTCTACACGCACAACTTCATGAGATTAATCTCAGGCTTCAGTTTAACCCACTGAACAGTCCTACTATTAGGCAAACCTGTAGTTATGCAAGAACAGATTCTACCTCTAGTTTTGCCCTTTACATCACAAACAATTTCAGTGATTTCAGTTAGGGAATTAATAATTGCAAGTCTCCCTGCACTCAACCCAGGTAACAGTCACATGAAGCCAGCTACATAGTGATGCAACTAAAAGCATCGAGTCATCTTTTGGGGCTTTTTTTGTCTCTTTTTTCTGGCAGAAAATTTGACATTTGTGGTAAAGATCCATGGTAAACAGTTCTGGTTTGACTTCTGGACTGACCATATGAAGAAGAGATAACTATTACCTGATCACACATTTACAGCTACAGATAGTTCAGAAGGAAGATCTGCTTCTTTCATGCACAGACCTGGCCATGATTAACCACATTTATCATATAAATAAATCACACTTATTAAATAATTGCTATCATACCACATTCACATGACCTAAACCTTCATTTATTCAGAAACTTGAACGCCCTGGAGTTGAGCATTTTACTCACGAGCACAGTGAACTGTTGTACAGTCTAACATGGTTGTTATCAGCTTCCAGATTAATCTCAAGATTTTTGGTTCCAGGTGGCCTAGAAATACTGGTTTATTCTCTTCTGAATCAGGACACTATATTACAAAACACACATTCTTCAGCTAACTCAGCCAAGTTTTACTAAAGCAAATGTAATGGTTTAGATTTACATTTCTGACGAGCTATGGGAGGAGAGTAGGTTAGACTTGTAACTGCAGTTTGATCTATCTTAAATATGTACAGTTTGGCAGATAAGCCATAACATGACTTAACCACTCTTGAGAAGTCAGGCAAAATTGGCTTGGTCAGCACTAAATCTGTCTAATTTATGGCAAGACTGTCCCAGCTTCCTCAAGGATGGGATTCTTTAAGTGCTTTTGTAAAAACCTTAACAATCACAGCCAGCAACTGGAATTCCTAAACATTTATTTTTAATCACAGTGCTCATATTTTTCTCATATAAACAAACACTAGCTGCCCTTTTTAAATGGATAATGCAATCCCAGCAAGTAATTTAACCTAAAAGCAACTTTAGAAATAAGTAAAAATCACATTATTAAAGATAAATACTCTGGTAAATGAACTACACAAGGCTGGGACCAAACCTACTATAAGGTGTTTCAAAGCACACCTACAAGAATTTACAAAACAAAGCAATCTATTTCTCAAATAATATTTTTCGGGGGAGGGAGAGGGGGGGCAAGGGCCTTACAGAGACAAAGCACACAAACAAGAATTACCACAAATGCCAATGTGAGATGAAAGCAAACAAACTGCTACATGGTATCAACTCCAGGACCAACTATTATACACACCAAGTACATAAAACATAACAGATCGTCATTATGCTAGAATACTAAGCCTATCATATCAAACATTTGGTTTCATCAAGGTTTGGAATACTCTCATTCCCAAATATTCAATTTATACAAGAAGCAATTTTTCTCCTTACTTAATGGCTGGACAAACTCTGCTTTTATATATGCATTTAGATTATTTAGCAATATTTTAGAGTCAAGAAGCGTAGAGTAAAATATAACTGAGTTTTGCAGAATCTATTATAAAGTAGTTACTAAAAATTCTGACTTAATGTTTTACCTGAAAATTACACATTCACTGTCATGGATAATGGATTTGTGTTGAGAGTGTATTATCATGCGCAAGAAACAGCAAAGTCCTTCGGATGCCCAGTTTCAAAAATCCTTTTTTACTCCCTGATCTCCAGTAAACATAACTTCATAACTTTCTTACACACACACACCTATTCTCTGGTTAATACATCCTCACACCAGTGTCTGGTCTCAATTTCGATGTATACAGTGCTATATAGCTACCTCTGAAACGAAGAGCCCACGATCGGTGTTCCTTGTTGATAACCTAGCACTCACAGGGCCCCTTTAAACCCGAGCTGTCTCCTGCTCCAGGATGCAGAAGAGTTCAGTCGCACGCGGCCCTATACCGTGTAGGTCTGGAATTCTTGCGATGCAAAGAAATCCGCTTTCCAGCCTCCCCCTCCTACTCCCTTTTACGCACTAGCTCTGGACCACTTCCACCGCTAAGTGCTTCATACTTTTACTCTATTCAGGACTCCCTTTAGCAGCCCCTAACTAGGTAACATTCCTAGCTCCTCTTTGCGATGGTCACTCCGCGGCCACTCTGAGCTCGAA
>NW_010103121.1:5465-5883 GCF_000699245.1 Pterocles gutturalis | reverse complement strand
GGGGCCGCCCCGCCCCCGCCGCAGACGCTCCGTCGGGGAGGATGGCGGGAGAACCCGCCTCCGGCCGAAACTACGCGGGCTCTTACCAAGCCCCCTCGCAGCTGCTGCTGGGCCCTCGTTGGCTGTAGGCCTCCCCCCCACAACCCGGGCCGCCTCATCGCCCCAACGCCACCGTCCACCCTGTCAGTCGATCCTGCCGCGGTTTCAGGTTCTTGCTCGATCCCCGACGGGCCCCCTACGGTCCCTACGCCCCGCAGTCCCGCTCCCCTCCCCGAGGCGTTGCCGGGCCGACAGGGCCCAGTCCTCTGGTCTGCCAGGTTCTTACCCTTGGCCAGGGCCACAGTAGAGTTTTCGGTGTCGATGGTGTACAAGATCCCTTCATAGCGGATCTCAGCCTTGGAGATAAGGCTGATCTTGC
>NW_010103121.1:0-5301 GCF_000699245.1 Pterocles gutturalis | reverse complement strand
CAGCGACGGCTCTCCCTGCGCAGACTCGCTCAGCACACCCCGCACCAAAAGCACCCTGAAGCTCCCAACATGGCCGCCGCCTTCATCTTCCCTCAGAGCCGCCCCCCTTCCCTCCAGCCGCGAAATGGATGCCGGGAATGGGGGTGATCTCGCGAGAACTAGCGGCCGGGCGCGGGGCGGGAGGTGCTGAGGGGAGGGTGCGGCCATTTGCCCCGCCCGGGAGTTTAATTTAACGCTCTGGAAGCCCTGAGCGCTGTGGTGTGTTCCCGCCTCATCTCTGGAGCGCGGCTTCCCTGCTGGCGGCTCGCACGACAGGTTGGAGTTGGCTGTGTCTCGTCGCGCTTTCCCTGCCTGGCCTCAGAGCGTTGTGCGGGACCGGGCCAGTGCTGGCTCGGGGCTGTGCGGGGCCTCCGGTTCCTCTTCCCCGGGCTCCTGCCCAGCGCGCCGGCAGTCTGAGGTCGCAGCTTGGAAACCCCACCCCTGCTGTAGCCTCAGTGCCTTGGGAGATGTAGAAATAAGTTTGGTGATGTGGGGCTTTCAGGGTTTTTTGAGAGAGGCACAAGTCACCTGTCATTGGATGCTGCATTCTTCTGGTCCTTAATAAGCAGTTTAGAATCCAGTCATGAGAAGAGTTGCAAAAGTCTAGATAACTATTTAGTTTGTATTTCAAGGGGGACTCCATTTGACTCAGTTGGCAGTGTTGGGATAGTCAGATCTTGCTAAGCAACACTAAGCAAGGCAACTGTTGAGGAGCTCTTGACTGAAGTGTAGAATTAATTCTGAAAAAATACCCTTTTAGTACAAGGAAACACAAGAGAAAAAAATTATTTTGAGATTGCACAAATTTTGTACACTTACATAAAAATTACAAATAAGGTTTTCTGTTGCAGGCTTTGCCTGTTAAAACATGGTGCTGCCTCAAGCCCCCGTTTTTATATTTGCAACAAAACCTAACTGCTGGAAAGGGTACTTACTAGCTTTTGTTGCAGCAATTGGACATTAATATATTGCAAAAATTCAGCGAGTATTTTGTTCAGAATAGTGTTTTGAAACACAATAGAAAGCCAGATTTTTCTGGAAGAGCCTGCACATTTCTGAATAGGAGCCATACTTCTGGAAACTTTATGTGCAAGTTCAACTGACTGTAAAGTCATGGAGGACTTGAGTTCCCAGGGAGCTTTACTGTGATGAGCTTCTAGCATGTCCTGGACTACCTGCAAGATTTGGAACAAAGTTCTTCAGCTAATGACTTGACACATGTGGCCATATCAAGTCTGTGGGTGACCACTGTTGAAAATCATCATTTGTAACTCAGCTCAAAGTAAAGCTACTATTTAGAAAAATAACAAAAGATGTTTATGTTCTGTTACAAGGAAGGGGAGAGGGAGTCTTTGTGACCACTAGAGGTTGGTCTGTGGCTGCCTCCCAGCTGTGGCAAAGTAACATCTGTTAGAGGAAGTGAAGAGCCTAGTAACAATCTAGAGGATGAGCTACAGTCTGTATTATGTGTTTTTCCTGCTCCTGCCTCCTTACAGGAGATGCATCAGCTTCAGATTTGGAGGGGGGAAAAAAAAGCTTTGGAGGAGGTTGCAGGGAAGATTAGGACCCTGGCTGATGAAGAGAGAGGGGAAGGACAAAAGGGTGTATCAGGAAGGCCTGCGATGCTGACATAAGAGCACAGAGAAGGAGAAAAGGAATACCTTGAAATACAACCACTTGCCCCAAAGACCCATGTGGCTTTGCTACTGGACAACTTCTTCCAAAGTTTTCCCTCATCTGCCTCTCTCAAAAATGCAGGCAAAGACTCCCATTTTTAACATTAGGGTTTCAAGGTTGTGTGGTGGAACAGGAAGTAGAAATGGACATTTCTTTGAGCTTGGGACAAAATAGATGAGCACTTCAGGAGAGAATTCAAGTGGAAGACTGACAGAGTTTGCTTTTAGGTGTTAACACGTGCAGAGTTTCTGAAAGAGAGAAATTGGCCGAATTAATAAAAGAAAAAAAGCTAGGAACAGAAAAGTATCCCTTGGAAAAACTTTTTAGGGGTTAAATTGGAACCTTCTTGATGTCAAATTTTGCCAAGCGTCTCTATCAAGTCCTGTCTAGGTGAGCACAGGCGAGTAATTACAATTAACTTCAGAACAAAAGCTCTTAAATTTCTAGAAGCCATTTATAAAAAAGAAATTCCATTGCAACTGAAATACATGTAACTAAATTTAGACAAATTTCTAGAACAGCTGTTGGTTGCTCTAGCCATGTTTGTGCTCTCCAATTTGTGGAATTTATTATTTCTAATTCATATCTAAAATCAGCCTTGGAAATAATATTTTTATAGGGTAAAGTGAATTTCAATTACATATGCAAAGAGTTCTGTAAATTTATTTCAAGAATTCATCTCAAAATCTTATGTAAACCTGGTAGGTACAATTTTAATGTTAATTTTAAACTTACTATCGTTAAGTTGTGTATTTGAATGCACTGAAAGTGTGTATTTGAAATAAATTCATGACACATCCTAGAAAAATAGTGCTTCTTTCCAAGTGCTTTCACTTCTTTAGACGACAAAAAGATATGTGTCTATATGAACTGTTATTACTCCCTGCAGCTTAACATGGCAGTGGTACTTCTATTACATAGTGAGTTACTAATGAAAAACTCTGGCTGGGCTCAGGGTTTAACCTACCAAGTTTTGTGGTGGATTTGCTTTTACAGGCAATTTTAAAACCATTGTTGGGAGTTAACTTTCCTAATACACATTCTCTATTTTAAATGAAAAATAATTCAGGAAAGACTGTAAGAGGTCAGATGAGATGATGACAGTGGTCTCCATGATTTCTTTTTTTATTCTATATATATTTAACTCCTAAAAATGAAAGAGCTACATATATGCTCAGAAATGTGTTTTCTATGATGGAAAGCATGTAAACATTTGAAAAATATTTTTATAATAAAAGAATTAATAGAAGAGTTTGCAGAGATTCTACACTTTATTCGTCTCATTCCCTATGTAAAAGCGCAAGCCCAAAGCCAGTTTCATCAACAAGTTTATGTACATTCTTACATATGTCACCACTTCTTGACTAGAAAGGAGTCCAAGGTGTATGAGTATACATCATGTTTTATTAAATAATATATTCTATTACACTTCCTTATTCTCTGTGTTTATATATATAAAATGGCTTAATTAATTAGAGGTGAGTGGGAAGAAACATTAATTCATGTTTTATAGATTACCCACCCACAAATGTACTTTAAAACTGTAATTAAAAGTAGGTAATTTTTGAAGTTTTGAAACCTGTCTTATAAATCATGACTTGCCATTTTTTCCTTCCTTTGGGAAGATTACTTTTTATCTTCTTAAGTTACAAACCAATAAAGTTTTCCTCCCAGGTGGTTTTTATGGAGACACCCAGTTTAATGCCATAGTGTTGGAAAAATGTATACTAAAACTTTTTTTCATAGTCAGGACTAGTAGCAGAATCATATGTCTAACTTTCTATTCTCTTATAAAAACCGTGGAGATAGTGGTGTGCAAACAAAGTCCAGGATCAGGGCAAATAAGTGGAGGAAGTATGAAATCTTTAATAAAAATAATAAAATGTGGGACTCTTATCAAAGTAATATTGGATTAGTTCTGATATTTTTCCAACCCAAATGAATGTTCCTTATTTTTGTGCAATAGCAAATTGAGTAATAGTTTACTATGTTTTATTTAAATTTCCAGGTAGAAACATTTGTTAAAAGTCCAAATTTAATTGAACTGTAGCATTCCACAAAAGCAATACTCATTTGCTAAGCAAATTTTTGATGTATAGATCTCCTGCATACATTAATAGTTTTTAATAAGCATTACTGTGCTTTCACGTTCCCTTACTAAACAGTCTCCTATTTATATATCCAGACCATGCCTTTGGCCTTCAGTACTTTTATTGGCCACTTTATTTAACAAATATGCACTGGTTTAATTTCAGGAGACATTTAAACTTATCCTCATTAAACTAGTACAACCTATTTTTAATGCATTTTAAAATTGGTTTATTTTGATTCATCATAAACCTGCTCCTAAAGGTATGAACAGACAATCAGGAAAAACTACCCTGCATAAAAATGTAACCTATATTGAGAGGAAACAGATGGTAACAAACCAGTTATTAGCAGTTTGGTCTTGTGACTCGGGAAGTCATGCAATGTATGACTTAACAGATTGAGTCTGGGAACAGAGAAGAGCTGTGTGCACTGTGAACCCTTCACTCATTTCCATCTGTGCATTGTGCTGATGCACCTTTTTTAATTTAGTGGAAAATCCTAAAAATCACAAAATGAATGAGTCGCCATTTCAGGCCACAGAGCAGCAGCTCAGATACATTCAAGTTTGCAGACATCGGTGCTGTTGCAGGTCAGCAGATGGATCATGGAATCCAAGCTGCTCTCTGCTGGCAGCTTCACAAATCCACAGTGGTGTGGATGACGGTTATCCATGGGAAAAAATATTTATTTTGAAGGTCCCACCAAAGAAACTGCCCTGTCATTAGTCAAAGAAATGATGGGTCAGGACCACTGTCTTTCTTGTAAATGGTACTTCTGAGCGCATGAGGCAAGCATTGACGGGGAAAAGGGCGTACAGGAGAGCAATGGCAAAAGTGTTAGTAACAAACTACCTCAAACTTCCTGTGAGGATGCTGAACGGACGCAGCATGCCAGAGCAGCTCCTGTGTTGATGCCAAGAATCTTTTGGTTTACAAGGTTCCTGTTACCAGTGTCCATGTTAGGAAATTGTATTACTGCAACAGTTCTTGTTTAGGTGAAGCAGTATGTCTGGACGTAAATGTCTAAAACTAAAGCAGACACAGCAGTGCAAACATGAGTCCAGGTACTCTGCGCACACCTTAGATTTCAAACTGCTTCAACAGCACTTGAAGTTCCTCCTTTGAAGGAGCTGGTGTGTCAGGCAGCCAAGCTGCACGCCTGCTTTCTGCTCTCCCTGAGCGCGAAGGAAACTGCTGGCTGCAGCCGGCCTCGCAGGGTAGGACGTGAAGGCGAAGAGCACAACTAGAAGATAACACGACTGCACGACACTGCGAGCCCACAACCCCCTGTCCCAGGGCCGCAGGCCTCCCTGACAGAGGTCCCTACAGACACAGCTCACGGCAGGTCCTCACGCAAACCCCCAGCAGCCTACCGCCCTCTCCTTCACACAGCTGTCCTTCGGACAGGCCGCCGGGCCCTACCGGGCAGAGGCCGCCGCGGAGCTCACTCACGGGGCCTCAAACCGCCCGGGTACATCCCGGAGCCCCAGGACAC
>NW_010103120.1:15005-77169 GCF_000699245.1 Pterocles gutturalis | reverse complement strand
TCTAAGGGGTTTTGAATTAAAAATGCTACTGTTACTATATCAGTAAAATTTTTATGTCATTAGGTTATTAGGTAGAAATAAAATACGTAGCAGAATGGAAGTTTAAAACAAGTGGTGTTCTAACATTTTCTCATGATCTGTTCTTTTTATATTCAAACATCGAAGGAAACTGTGTGAATGTTAGTTTTAGTATTGATTCTTTAGATATTACTTCAATAACTTCTACTGCTGTAAGGTTTTCTTATAGCTTCTGTCCTCATCTCTCCTGTTAATTAAAATTTTCTATTGAGAAGTGTAACCTTTGCAAAAGTACCTGTTCAAATAGACAAAAATACTCTGTATTCCTATGAGGCCAGTTACAAGTCATCAGAGTAGATCTGTAGCTTTAAATATTTCTATTTGTTTTTGTCCATATTTAAGTATTAAACAATCACTGGAGTATGACATGGCAGGCTTCACAATTGCTGCCGTATCACTGTAGTTGAGCAGAAAGGAGACAATCTGTGCTGTATAACTGTAAAATAAACTATATTTTATGTGCCTTTAAGATTTTGAGAGAAAGCTAACAATATATAACTTAAATTTTGAGATACATAAAAGCTAAAACCTTCTTTCTGGCTTCTAAAATCAGTACAAGGCAGAGTGGAGACTTTTGTTCTGAATTAATTTTTTTAGTTAGATAAATCTTACTGAAAATAATAGATTGGCCTATGAGCTGCCAAAGAATGGAAAAGAAAGATTTCGGATTTAAAATTAAATTTTCATTTTCACCTAAAACTGAGTTGTCTCCATTCAGTGCTATACAAAAAAAGATAATTGGCAACTGCTTAAAATGACTTATTCCTAAACCTGTTTTTGGCACAACAGGAAGCTAGTTTCATGACGTACTGTCTGTACTACTAGAGTTGTTTGTGCAGAAGTGCTCTAAACAGGGTGGAAGCTTCTCAAATGGGATTTACTGCCAGAGGGAAAAAAAGAATATAAAACTACAGACTTAATTAAATTTTAAACTTTTTTTTTTCTCCTAACACAGGGAGGGCTTCTGAGGCTTTTTATGTATTATAAAGATGGGCTAAACAAGATGAGAAATGTTACTGAAACACTTGCTTCACAGTTGGCTGAAAATCAGTTAGGATGTCATAGTCAGGGTTGATCATATGAGAAACTTTGTGCCTTCAGATACCGCTCAGCAGGGGTTGCTCTTGCTTTTGAGATAGTAGGATGCCCCACTAGTGAGGTAGTAGAATAAGGTGTTTGTGTTTTAAGCATGCCTACGCTGAAGGAGGCAGCAGACCTGCTTACACCAAGCCCAACACTACAGTATACCCAAACTAGAAAGAAATTCTGCCTGTGGAGTAACCCTTGGGGAGAGGGGGGTGCCCTACTAGCTAAAACAGTGGTGTTGTTGCTGATATTCATGTTCATCTAGATGTTCTACAAAGTGATTGTCTACTAATTTGAGTCATATGTATGTAACAATCCAGTATTGTATAGCTTTTGTAAGTAGGCTACTCTGGAACTTGGGTTTCTTGATCCTGGAGTTGTCGTGTGCAGTGACTGAAAACAGGCTAATAAGATGCATCTTGGTTGAAAGTATATTTGTGAGATTCCAGAGGAAAACAGAAATGTCTTAACCCAGCTGTTATACTGAAAGTTGCTGGTTAATGTATGTAGCAGAAAGAACTTCAACACTCCAAATACTCCATAATCCTTTCTGTTATTTTTGCAACCATATTGATCCCTAGTAAGAAAATAAGGACAACAGGCATATCTCAGAATAGTGTAATGGGCTGTGAGTTCTGTAATGGTACTGAAACTGTTCCAGGAATCTTGTGAAGCTTTAAAATATAGATCAAACAAGAATTAGGTCAATGCTCAGTCCAAACTTAGTTGAGATGAATGCAAAATTCATTTCTATCTTTAGGTCAGGTCACAGTATACTGAGAAGTGATCATTGCTGTTTTCTGCATTGATGAGAAGTTTGTCTTAACTTTTTTCTTTCTTTTTCCTTGTCTTCTTTTTTTGGGGTGGGGGTTGAGTAGGTGATTGGTATAGTGGTCCTGCAGCAGATCTTGAGACGGAACCTGATGAGGAATGGGTAAAAAACAGGAAAGATGAAAGTCGTGCTTTCCAGGAATGGGATGAAGATGCTGACATAGATGAATCTGGTAGGTAAATTCTGATTTTCGTGAATTATTTTTTCCTGAATATGACATAGCTGTAAGAAATAAATGTATAAAAAGGAGTCATTTCTGTAAAATCAGTTTAAAATACAGATTTTATCATAGTTGATACCAGTACATTGAAATAATGACAAATGCAATAATACTTATGTTCAGTCTAGATTAAATGCTTACTAACCAAAGTAGAGTTATACAGTGAAAAAGAACATGAAGTTTTGTCTAGCAACTAATTAAGGTTCCTGAAAGGAGTGCTCTTTTTCCTCATCTTCATCTCATCCTGACTCCCACCTGAGTGGAGAGAGGAGAAAAAAAAAAGGGAAGGGGGTAATGGTGGGAGGGTGGAGAAGCAGGCAGCTGGCTTTAATGAGCTGCATTAGTTCATCTAGGAGAGAGCAAACATGGATGCAGGTAGAATTGTTATGGGGATGTGTCTGGAGTTAGGAAGGAGGTAAAAGCTAGGCTTCATCTCTTCAGGAAGTTTGGATGAATCATCTTGCATCCTAATGCATTCTAGGCTTAATTTAAAATTTGTCTTAAGCTGTTATATCACAGGATATTAAATACTGTGAGATAGTATTTCAGTGTATAAAGCAAGTAACTGGAAACAGCTGCCCCAAAGAGCCCTGAGCAGTACATAATCTGTAGTAAATATTTCTCCAAGTCCTTTAATAATAACTTTCTGTTAAGACTCTTACTGTTTGTACTTGCTCATGCAAGTTAAACTTTTCAGGACTGTCAGAAAGACAAGCAGGTGGTTTTTAAAGATGAGGCTTAAGTAGTCTGTTGAGCTAGAATTCAGCAAAAGTTTGATGTAAGGTACTTTCTGAAACTTATGCCTTGTTAAGCTTTCTTTAATTTCCTGATAATGTGTTTGATGTAAGATGGCAATGTGAATTCCAAGTAATTCGAAGAATATTTTAAGTCTTTCTTCTTGGTTTTATTTTGCAGAAGAAGCAGCTGAAGATTCCCTTGCCATTAATATAGCACAAATGGAAAAACGTTTACTTCATGGCTTAATTCATAATCTCCTCCCGCACGTAGGCTCCTCAGTGAAGACGTTTGTATTGGCCTATAGTTCTGCAGTGTCTAGCAAAATGGTATGTAATTTGAAACTGGCATTTAATAATTGTGGTTATGCAGCCTCTAATTAATAACTGATACGCCTGAGTTTAAAACACTTGGGTGGTCAAAATGAGTTGCAATTTAAGAGAATGTTAATTTATATGTTGTCTGACACCGTGTGCAGCCTTATTGGCTTGTCTTTACTGATTATTTTCCTTTCCTTTTCCAGGTTAGACAGATCTTGGAGCTTTGCCCCAACTTGGAGTATTTGGATCTCACTCAAACTGATATTTCAGACTGTGCATTTGAAAGGTTAGATAATTGTTGTTTCTTTAAAAAAAAGCGGCTTTTTGAGTGGAAAAACATTCAAGCATGTCTTAGTCCATTGCCAATAAAGAGAGAAATAGGGAACTCGCATTCAGGATTCACACGTAACTAAGAACTAAACCAGTGTAACAAATCAACAAAATGCTTTGTCTTCACTGTTGGATAGGTATTACCTTTCAATGTATAGCTATCCATAACAGTAACTGTATTTTGTTCTAGTATTAACAACTTGAAATTGTCCATAGATTTTTGTAGAGTCTCAGTTATGTTAGTTCTTGGTCCAATATAGCTGTTAGTGTTTGGAATACTGCTGTTTAAGGCACTGATGAAATGGTGGGCAAAGCTCTAAGGCTTAGGTGTAGTAACTGTGGATTCCTGAGTCCTTCTGAAGCCTTTGGCTCAGAAATCAATCTTTGTGAGCTTTTATCAATCTCTAGTGAAACTTACATCATTTGCCTTATATGTATATTTCCAGCACCCCAAGTTGTAACTCAAAAAATTAGTTTGGCTTGCTGTAAATATAAGTAATCACTTATGTTAACTCTCATTTACTTTGCATAAACTATGGATAGGTAAAGGTAATTTACATAAGCTATATACTTTGATAGCTAATAACAGTATGACTGTAGATCAAATTTCTATTTCAGTTGAAAAAGATATGGCTGAAGGGGTGAGTTTTGTTAATATGAAAAAGTCTGATTTCATTACCATCTCTAATCCTCATCACTTTTATGGAATAATTAATACTGTACACAGAATGTGTTTCAGGAATCCACCTGCTCTCCCTGAAAGAAATAGGAAATGACAGACGGATATATGATCTAAGTATACTGATATTTCAATACGTATGAAGAGCCAAGCTTGAGAAACTCAAATACTAGAAATTACATACATTAAAATACTTTGAACTGAATATTACATCTCAGATATATATATTTTTTTTTTAGAGTGGTGAAATTTGCTAGTTCAGTAAGTTCACTTTTTTCATCCTTCTGAGAAGTTAACTGTGATGTCTAGTAACTTGGATGGCTCTTGGTAACTGCATTATACACAACAGAAGCTGCTTTTTGAAATTGTTGTCACACTGTTTTTGGTATTTGCAGTCTGATCTACTATTTAAAAATTAAGTGTATGGCAAATTTGGACTTAGGTCAGTGTGTGGAAAAAACAGGTTTTTACTGATTTTTGATTCATTCCTTTAGACATAATTTTTCTAGGCATATATACAGCACGTAAGAGTATCAAATCTAACCTGTCTGGGGTATTTCTTTAAATAGTCTGTGAATTAATGTAAGTGTTTTACTTCTGAATTGTTTATATATCTAGTCTTAATATCTGTCTCTGAACAAAAACTTAAAAAAAAGCCAACCAAACCACGTTTTTCCCTAATTTCAGCTGGTCTTCAGTTGGTTGTTGTCAAAATCTACGCCACCTTGATCTGTCTGGATGTGAAAAAATCACGGATGTGGCTATAGAGAGGATTTCCAGAGCACTGGGTATCATATCGACTCGCCATACCAGAGGTATTCTGAAAAGCTGCAGAAACAGGAATGCTAAGACTTTGTGGAAAAACAGAGAGATTACTCTGCGGTCCAACAAGAAGTATAATTGTTTGCATGAAATCAACAATGAAAACCTCCTTGAGGGAGGAGATAGTGAGCAGCATTGGACTAAACCGGACGACTCAGAAAACTTCAGTTCTGCTTATGTGTGGATGCTAGATGCAGATGATTTAGCTGACATTGAAGATGCTGCGGAGTGGAGACACAGAAACGTTGAAGGGTTTTGTCTTATGGAACCAACATCCCATATTAATTGTTCTGCATCTTGCTACAGTAGAGACATTTATGGATTAAGGACTAGAGGGTGGCAGCAGCACTGTGCTTCTACTGACTTGATTTACTGCGGTCACTCATTTTGTTGTGCTGGGTCAGCAGTAAGAACTATTCGAGCACTTCCAGAGTCCTCTGCACTGTGTAAAAAACCAACAAGGACTAAGCAGTCAGAGAAAAAAGACTCTGTGTACTCTGGGAGTGAAAAAACAGATGAAGAGACTGCACGAGTTCTTCAATTTCTCAGTCTGTCTGGATGTTACCAGATCACAGACCGTGCTCTCAGGTGAGGAGACATTTTTGAACTATTTTACTGCAGTATTTTTTTTTTATAATTTTATTTGTTGGATCATTCTGAGGTGAATCTGCCTAGTTTCAGCAGAAACATTTTTATTGAAGAAACTCTGGTAAGTTTGAAATGGTCTTTGCATCTTAAAATATTTAAAGTCCAGACTTGAAAACTTTATCCAGCTTTTCCTTTGGGGATTAAAAAATAATGAAATATTTTAGACATATCCTCCTAAGTCAAGTATTTTTGTGGATTTGTTGTTCTGGGAAGTATTGATGCTTTTAGATTTGATCTTTAGTGATTTTTTTGTTAGAAAATTATGTTGATTCACTAATTGTACATTATGCCTGTCAATACAATTGTTACTCCAGTTCTATAAAGTTTTATCTCATTTAACCTCTGTGGATAATGGCGTAATTTATGGACAGGCTGGATTGATGGGCCAAGGCCATTTGGATGAGATTCAACAAGGCTCAGTGCTGGGTCCTGCACTTGAGTCACAACAACTCCATGCAGTGGTACAGGCTCAGGAGAGAGTGGCTGGAAAGCAGCCTGATGGAAAAGGACCTGGGAATGTTGGTTGACAGCCAGCTGAATATGAGCAGGCAGTGTGCCTGGGTGGCCAAAAAGGCCAAATAGCATCCTGGCCTGCATCAGAAATAGTGTGGCCAGCAGGACTAGGGAAGTGATCATACCACTGTGCTGGTGAGACCACACCTCGAATATTGTGTTCAGTTTTGGGTCCCTCACTACAGGAAAGATATTCAGGTGCTCGAGCAGGTCCAGAGAAGGGCAACAAAGCTGGTGAGGGGTCTTGAGAAGAAGTCCTGTGAGGAGCAGCTGAGGGAACTGGGGTTTTTTAGTCTGGAGAAAAGGAGGCTGAGGGGAGACCTTATCGCTCTATACAACTACCTGAGAAGGAGGTAGTAGCCAGGTGAGTGTCAGTCTCTTTTTCTCAAGTAACAAGTGATAGGACAAGAAGAAACAGCCTCAAGTTGCACCAAGGGAGGTTTAGATTGGCTATTAGGAAAAATTTATTCACCAAGAGGGCTGTAGAACAGTGGAACAGGCTGCCCAGGGTAGTTGTTGAGTCACCATCCCTGGAGGTATTTAAAAGACCTGTAGCTGTGGTGGACTTGGCAGTGTTAGGTTTATGGCTGAACTCTATCTTAAGGGTCCTTTCCAATCTAAGTGATTCCATGATAATTTTGTGTGTTAGGATTTCACATTAAATATGACTTCATATGACAATTAAAGGAGGAGAAAAAATAGTTGAAGTTGACTTGAACATTGAGGTGGCTTCAAGAGTTACAAAATTTCCTGTGTGACAATATTTGCCATTGATATTTTGTATTGTGTCAGAAAAATGTAGTTATTGCTTCGTAATGAAAATGCGATGAGGCCGAAGTGCTCGCTGTTCAGGTGTGCTGCAGCACTTAGGGCTAATTAAGCTTCTTGGAGTGGGAAGACTTCATGCCTACCTGTACTGTATGCTGTTGTCAACTGAGAAGTAGTGTGAGGTGCTGCTGGCATTGATTTGTCTCTTCAGAGACTTCATCCCCATTTGATGTTCAGAAGTATCAGATGTTCAGATGTCTCCTGTAGTGGTTCCTCTGACACACGCTCTTTCAGTCACCAGTGCTAGTCTTGCTCAGAATAAGCTTCAGATAGCTGTGCTTTGTGTTTGTGTTGCTGTTGGAGTGTTGGAGCGGACTGGTAGTGCTACATTTAATTTGGTGCTGATTAGGTCATGCTGTGTGTAGTTTGCATGTTACTGGTCTGTTTTTTCATGAGTTGGTAATCTAGGACCAAAGAGAGGTTTGGCCATTGCATCATGGGAAGAGTTTAGTTGTGGTGCGCGTTTCCCATTGGTGCTTTTTGGATAAAAGACATTATTTAAGAGCTGAGAGTGTGGTTCTTGCACTTACCAGAATAGTTTGAGTCCCTGAAGAAAGAGAATGAAACCTCCTAATAGAAACACTTGCCAGTTCATATCATAGAAAAATTGTTAACCGATAGCTGGTTTTGTGGTCAACAGTTCTACTTCTGCCTGCTGACAAGAGAAAGTTGTACAGTGAGGCTCTGAAGATATTTTCAATTATATGTCCTGGCTTGAATCTGCAGCTTGGTGATTCAAGCCTGGTGGTTTTTTTTCAGGTGGGTGAGCTTGTTTGTGATTGAAGTTGGGCTGGCAGCCCTGTGAGCTCACAGAGAAGCAAGCAACCTAACATGGAGTGATTGCTCAGGTGTGATACATCCATGAGGCTGTTGCATCAGCAGCCAAACTCTTGCATTCGAAGGAAAAACAGAGAATTCCCCTTGGAATAATAAGGTGGTGTGTTGGCAGAGAGAGGTTCCACTGTCAGCCCCAGGAAAATATAAACTTGAATTCTAAAATAATGTTAACCAAAAAAAATATAAGGCACTCGAACTTTTGGAAGCATAATGTACCAATCTTGGGAGTGTCATGTTTTCAGGGTGGGTTGAGGAACATGTACCACCTTGGAAGGGTTGCCAAAATGAGTGGTGTTTTGGAGAAGAATGTCTTGGTAGCTCTTTGAAATACTTCGTCATCTCTGGAGTCATTCATAAACAAAGCGATTTACCATTCAAGTCTGTCAGAAGGAACTGTTAATTTCTGTAGAAATCAGTTCATTTTTAGGTCTGTTATGCAGCTTCTGGGGTATGAAACTACCAGATTTAAAATGGCATGATTTATTAGAGTTGAGGTTTTTTCTTGTTATGAGATGCAATTAAGTCTGTGACTTGGTGACATAGTGGAATGCTTGTCAGTCTAGCGCTGTTCAGGCTCTTAACAGCTCTCTTCTGTCTGTTAACAGGGCATTGACTCTGGGAGGAGGACTGCCGCATTTGGAACACCTTAACCTCTCGGGTTGTCTCACTGTAACTGGTGCAGGCCTGCAGGATTTAGTTTCTGCATGCCCTTCTCTAAACGATGAACATTTTTACTACTGTGACAACATTAACGGTAATGTCTTTTTATGAAGACATGATGCTTTTCTAGGGAGCAATGTTTGGTTTAAAGGCACTTCTTAAAAACAAAAAGATTCACCAAACCCCAACTTTTTTTTTTTTTTTCTTGTCTGTATAGCACTGAGTTTCACAGATTAATCATGAAATGACAACTGTTAAGTCAGTGTTTCCTGATTTGTTCTTCTGGGTTTTTTGCTCGACACTAGTACAGTTCTGTATTACATGAACTAAAAACGCTTTCCTATGTATCTCATAATTTAGTTTAGCATAAATAATAGGGGCTAGAAAGTAAGTCTCCATATAGCTAGTACACACTTGTGCTCTCTGTATCTTCCCTCTAAACCATGTAGTTCTGTTTTCTTTATGGTCATAACTTCAGACAGGGTTCGTTAGATCGGTACCAAAGCAGTGATCTTTAGGAAAGGAATGACATGTTTTGTGTTTTGCTATGCAAGCCTCCCTCCCATATTGCAGTAGTTTTAGTATAGGATATTTTGGATCCTACCATCGTGTGTCCTTATGGAAAATGTAATTTAGTTTTTCTGGTTTTGCTTGAGTCAGTAATTTAGGAAGGGATCTAAGCTGAGGAAGGATCTGGATAAATGCATAAAATATGTTTATGGTGAAAGTCTTTTCAGTGTTTACCCCACTGGAATTCAGTCTATTATGCTAGGTCCAGTAAGTCCATAGTATTAGAGATGGGAACCACGGTGTGGCTTGTTTTCTATGTGTGAATATAAAACAGGTAAGTGCAATGGAAAGGAAGGGAAAAGGAGGACAATAACTGAGCTCACGGAAGAGCTATAAGAGCTATAAGAGCTAACTGCGTGTAAAATGAAATTATATTCCCTGGTAGTTCATGGTGTTCAGTTTGGTAATTTGCATCTATACTGAGATGCAGCCACAGCAGGGGTACAGGATGCCAGAGTTTTGGTAGTACAAGTTAATCTGTACTGACAATTGGGTATTTGATCCATTGAAATTGATATAAGATGATGTACTTGGATTGGATCCTAATATTAGAAGTGAAAATATTAAACCATATTTTGTTTCCATAATTTTTGCACTTTTATGCACCTTTTTGACACTGCTGTTATGTTTTATATGAGACGTGCTCTTTATTACTTCCTTCCATTCCATCGAAACTACAGCTTTTAAAAATCTTCTAGCATTTCAACCTGAAAATTTTAAGATTCCTTTTTTAAAAATCCTTCAGTGACTCTCCTTCCTGCATTGTGTGGAGTTTAAAGATGTCTTCAAAGACCAGTTAAAAGCCTTTTTCCTTTTATATCTGATTCCTTGCTATTTCTCCTGTTTTCACTTCTGTCAGTAATACCAGAAATGATGTTCTCGTTTGTCTTCAGACATTTCTGTTTCTCTCTTTGTCCCCAAAATATGCTATGTCATCTTAGTATTAGTTTACAAAACCAAAATCTCTTGTGAGAGTCCACCACTTTACAGCTCAGCTGTTCCATAATATCCTCAAGAAATTATTTATATTTAAGTAGAATACTTTTTGGAATTATTCTGTAAAGTTGTCCTGACCCTCTTCCTGTTTATTTCCTTCCTTTTACTGCCTCCTGGAAACTGTGAGCCTATAAACGCTGCTTGGTTCTGTAAAGCATCATGCATGCTTTTGGATGAACAGTTACTCCTGTAGAGAGAAGTCAACAGGAGAATGAGGCTGTAATGGTCTGACTTCTTACATCTATAGAGAAATAGCAACATCTCAGAAGTTTGTAGCTGTTTCTTTAAGGAAGTCAATAAAAACTTACGGGGGGGGGAGGTGTCCTAGCAAAATTCTGAAATGGGAAATAACCTTTTACAACTGAATCCCTTGGAGTTTTATCTGGGCACTGCTCTTTATATTTTCACTTAAACTTCATTGCGATAGGGCTATTCAGTGTGAAACTAATACCTTATTCCGTTCTGTCAGCAGCAGGATTTCTGTGACAGCTTGAACTTTTTCTGTATCATTTGGTATTTCTAAAGTAACTGGAGGGAAAGCAGTAGCTGTTTCATTTAAATCAATCCATATCTGAAGCTGTTTATGTTTGTCTGCACATATATGGATTGTGTTATTAAGGGCTGCACAAAGATTACTGGTCTGTAAGCACGTAGCGAATAATTTCATAGTTTTCTTTGCCTACCAGCTTATCAGGGATTGTTTTCAAGGAAGGAGATATGTTCTGGGATCACATTGGAAAATCAGTCAGTCTTGCAGAACAAAAAATGGAGCCAACAGCATGGAATTTAGCCATCTTTGAATAATAAAGATACCACTTTGTTGTCTGTTGACATATAAAGGTTTTTGCTTTCACCTACAACCTATTTTCAGATTTTTTAGTAAACACTGAACCTATCAGGGGCCCTTACATACAGCCTCATTGGATTTTCTTTGTGGAGATTTTCATGGACTTGTTTGGTAGACATGTTTGCAGTTTTCAGCTTTCCATTGCAAGTTCTGGTCTAACATAACTGCTCTACCTTTTTAGTAGACTAAAGCTAAAAATGTAGCAGCTATAGTTAGACTCAGCTGGGTCTGAGTCACAGCCTGCTGTTGCACAGCAGTAATATGTTGCAGGTTTTACGAGCAGAGACCATGAATTTGCACACACTTCTAAATTTATTTTGTTTGTTTACTGTTAGTATGACTTCAGTTTTTGGTTTCCATACTAATGTTTAGGATCTCTACCTATGTTTTGTTCAACACTGGAGACTTGGAGTTACATAACCCTCAGCTGCAGCTGAAAACAAATCTGTCATTGTAACACCCCTTCTAATTGCTGGTTTTGTTTAACGTCTAAAACACATCTGATTGTAAGTCACACTGAACTCAGTAAAAACAGTTTAATGTTTGAGTTACCTCTTGCCATGTAAAAGTTTGTATTTTCCCACAGGGTGTTTTGTCCAGCTGTGTTCAATCGCCTTACTGTATTCTCAGCTTTAAAGCCTGGAGTGCTGTCAGCTTCAGGATTAGAAAAATGGGGCTCCCTAATTTCTGCAGCAGTACTTCTTTGCAGCTTTTAAGTATGATTCAGTTTCTATGATTTTTAATGATGTATTGCTAAGATGTTGTAATTAAAGGAATAGGGCATTAAATGAAGACAAGTTGTGATTCTGACAATTCACTCTTTTCTTCTGACATTTAGAAATTAATTGGTCGTAGTTTGATCTGTCTTCCAGCAATGGAGCCAAGGCCTTGCCATTTCTGTAAAGATTTATGGACTCCTGTGTGCAGATTTATATGGGAATGCATTGTTGTTAGACTTCAAGAGTTTGGTCTCTAAGTTCTACAGATAAGCAAGGTGCTCTTATAAAAAGGTCTGTACCAAAGACTGATAGAGAGTAGCCCTTTGTAAACTCAGATTTGAATTTAATATTGCCGTAATATATTTTTTAAAGCTAATGCTTAATTAGATCATGTTTTTGGTAATTCCCTTGAAATGTGTTACTTTTGCTATATTACCATCAAGTATAGTATGAAGTGGTGATGATGGGGCCTCTTACTGGTGGTGGCTGTGAAAAGAACTGTCTGTCCTTCCCTCCTTTGTGTTCCTCCCAGCTCATTCTTACTGCCTTCCTGTGGCCAGCATTAGTCTTTGTGTGGCTACTTGGTAAACTCAAAGAACTAGGGTAGCTGAAAGCTGCTTTTTTTTTTTTTTTTTTGTCGTCTTTCTAGATTGGTCAGGGACCCATGTTGCTGTAGACCGCTTTAATGTTTCTGCTGCCACAGGCGAGAGCTAGAACAAGTGGCTGAAGGGATGTGGTGGTGGCAGCCAGTTGTCCTGTCTGGAGTGGCTCTTTCACCGTGGCCTTTGTCTGGGCTCACATGTATTGTTGGTGAAATGCCTAACTTCTTTCTAGGAAGTTTAAACTAATTTTTGTTTCACTAGTACATGGAACAAAATGGAGTAATCAAACAGCTATGCTCCTTTCTTACATTGCAAGATGTGTTTATATGTAGTTTGTTTGAAAACCCTGAGAGCTGTTCACCGTGAGTAAGCAGACCTCTGTTCTGGGTCACCTGAAGCATCTGAGTAATCAGATGTGCATGTAAGAGCATTATAATAATCCAGTTCAGCGGTAATTAAACGAGTAACGTAGACAGTCGCAGGTTATATGAGAATCTGATTAACTTTGCTTTCCCAGGTGAACCAGCCCAAAATACATTTAATTTAGGCACATCGCTGCTAGCACTCATTAAGTCTTCCCAGTCAGTAGAAAGAGACCCTTCTGAAAGTGATTCAGCCCTGCTGTCAGATCTAAAAGGGCTGTCCCACTCACTGGGCAATATAAAAGGAAGTGTACACACCTTCCATATTGCTTCAGTGAGGTGAGATGAACTGGAGACCTTGTATATAGAGTCCAAAGAAAACAGGAGAGAGTGGTTTTTGGCAAAGAGGCCATTTGAATTTTGACAGAGATAGTTTGAAAACAAAACCCAAATGGGGTCAGTAGCAAAGAGTGGGGAAATCAGATATTAGGAAGCCGGAGAGGTGTAGCCAAAAGTCAGCTGTAATAAATAACACTAGGGAAATAAAAAATAATCTCTGTGCCTGTCAAAAGAAAGGCATTTCAATTTTGCTATCTGTATCAAATGTAAAAAGAACAAGCTAAGGAGGGCTAGGGCGTTCATAGAGGAGATAAATGACCTGTGATGGAGGAGACCAATTGCCATGTCAAAACATAAACAAAATGAGTCAAAACCAAACAGCCTTACTGTTAAAACAGCCATCAGTGACATTTACTACCTTGTTGTAATAAGAGCATAAAATGCTCTCCAAATTATGGGAATTGTCTGTAGATGCTAAGAAAGAGCACAGGGTGGGAGATATCAGGAGATGTGATTTGAACCCTGAATATTTAATTTTGTCAGAGTTCTTTATCAGAGGCTTTAAAGGGACATTGGTGGTAGTAACAGGATTAGATGTGGGACAAGAGATGAAACATAGGAGGAAGGGTGAATTTTCACTGTGATGTGGTTAATGTTGTAAGTCAGTGCCTAGTAAATTAGGAAACAAACGTATAAATTTTTCAGATGATGCAGTTTGCTTAGAAGTTTCTAAGATTTTGAGGTTTTAAGTTGCTGTAAGACTATACTGAAATCTAATTTAAAGATAGAAAGAAAGAGTAGGGCTTAATGGTGACTGTTCAGGATGGACAGGAGTCTGGGAGGTGACACCCCTCTCCATTCCCCAACCCAAGAGTTCTGTGCTGTGATCAGTCCTACTCAGCATTTCCATTGCTGTCCTGGTGTATAATGCACATGGCAATTTCCAAGCTTAAAGTAACTCAAAGTAACGATGCTGGTGCTGAAGATTTCCTGAAGGACTTCTCATGAGCTTCAGTGTAGCTGTATGTATGGTTATACATCCAGGTGGCTGGGAATAATCAAACTGTGATTGCATGAAACTGCATTCGGAGCTGGCAGTTGCAATGTGGAAACAATGATTTCAGAGAGCTATAGGTGCTAATTCTGAGATCTTTCCTGTTTGCAGCAGCAGCCAAAAAGGCCACTACTGTTACGCATCATCAGGGTGTTGAGAACAAGAGAGAGGTGTTGCTGCATGGTCCTGGAAGCCTTGGGGCACTCACATTTGGAGTACTGCATGTGGTTTTGGTCTCCCCATCTTGAGGAATGTATGTGATGGAGTTACAGGAGATACAGAAGAGGTTGCTAAAAAGAGGGAACTGAGCAGCTGTCTTGCAAGGAGATGCTCAGAAGACTGGAATGTTTCAGTCTGGGAATGAGAAGGCTGAAAGGGAGATGATTGCATACAGAAAGGGGAAAGCAGTAGATGAAGTTAATGTGCAACAGTAACTCCAAATTCTGCAGTGTTAGAGCTCAGGGACAGTAGATGAAGCGAGTAGGCGACTGATTTAAAGAAGATGGACAATGTAGTGACTTTCTGGAACTTGGTCCTGTGGGAATTGTGGAAGCAGTTAATATCAGCAGATTTAAAGAGAGGTTAAACAAATGCATGCACAACTGAAGCATAAACAAATGCTAAAGGGAACAAACTTTTAATGTCCTTACTACGATAGGTGAGGGATGCTGGGAAGACATGAAAGGTATGCACGACAGGCTTATGGTCTCCCTTGATAGCACTAGCTGTTGCCAGTGATGAAGGTAGGGTTAGAGGGACCATTGGTCAGACCTAGAAGGGCAGTTTTTATGTTCCAGTTATGAGCATGAGGAAGAACATTCTTAAAGTGAGCAAGAAAAGGATGGAAAACAAATACTGAAGTATACTGAGTATTCCTTTCCTTAGGATGTTGTGGTTCTGTACCTTTTGTTGACAGCCATTTTACTAGAAATGTGACAGTTGCTTCAGAATTACTGATGTGCTGCTTAGCTGTGGCAATACTGAGGAAGGTCAGCTACAACTTGGAAAATGTTGCTGCACAGAACATGCTCTGCTAAACCAGCTGTTCAGAAGCACTGAGTCTCCTTTTTAAAGGACTTAATGAAGAAGCTTTCAAACTAGCTCGTAAGTGACTTGGAGGATCAAAATTTAGTTCAGGTGAATAAAAAGATTTGAAAAGGAAAATGAGCTTATTAGCAAACAAAAAGTTTACTGTTTTGCATTACCATTGTCCTTCATTATAGCTTCAGGTTTGTTTTCTTCAGCCTCATGCATGTTAACTTCATTACCTGGTAGAATATTGCTCATCGGTGTGTGGCATGAAGCAGAAAGCTGATTTCTAGACACCAGGTTCTCAGAAATTAATTATGACTTCAAGTTACTGTTCAAGGGGAAAAAACAAGCCAGACATAGCATGGTGCCCTGGTTTGTTATATTATTTTGCTAGTCCTTTCTAAATGTATTAAAAACACCTTTAAATATTCTTTGGTTTGTCTCAAATACAACTGCCGGAAATTTGGGTCATTCTGGTTAGGTCCTTACCAGCTTGTTTTAGTTAACTCAGCAACCCACTTGCAATTTATGTTGGGTGCCAGAGTTCAGGCAACCTGAATGTAAATGCTTGTGTCTCTAAAGCAGGCATATGGCTGCAGGAAATAAATCCTGTGCCAATAAATTTAATAGTTTCTTATCTCAAGATCACTTTAACCTTTCAAATTAAAGGGATAACAGTAAGTGAAGGTAAGTGGAGGTGGGTAGAATTACAGTGCTCGTTTATACTGTCTGTGTTTGCAATGTATTCATTCTTTTTGAATGGCAAGTTTTTAACTGTATGGCTTCTGATAACTACAGTGATAATAAAGATGATTTTTCTCTTTAGTTTTTTGAATTTCCAGTCAGAGTACATGAGGTCCAGCCAACCATCAAGTGTTCATGAAGAAGAAACCTTCCAAACTAAATTGTTTCCATTATAGTAGAAATAGTTTTGGAGATTGTTTTCTTTTCTAATGCCATGAAGTCATCATCTGAATTTGAAAAATGGCAGTTAAATATGCATTGTGAAAACACACCTCAGTTCTGAAAGCTAGCTGTGAGACCTTGCTTGAACTTGCTCATTTAGTGTTGCTTATCGTAGATCTGTGTCACTTTGAATGTGTTTTTTGTCATGAGACTAAGCTACAAGAGTAAAAATCTCTTCAAAAACACCTGTTCCAATTGAGGTTTTTATACTGTGATAGTACTGGCCGTGTTTCAGGCTTCACAGTGCTGAATGAAGCTTAGTGTATTAAAAAAGAAGGAGAAATTTTCTGCATTACCAGGTTATGAGAATTCTGAATCTAAATAAGTGGCCTCTGCTCCTTTTCACATTTGTTCTGTTTTTGTGCAGGTCCTCATGCTGAAACCGCCAGTGGATGCCAGAATTTGCAGTGTGGTTTTCGGGCCTGCTGCCGCTCTGGCGAATGACCGCTGACTTCTGATCTTTCAGTCTACTTCATTTAGCTGAGCAGGCTTCCTTTCATGCACTTTACTTACAGTTTGCATCTTGTGTTAACAATCCTTGGAGTGAGATTTGTTATACTAGCTTGATCCTGCCCACAACTTCAAAATCTTAATTATGAGTGTACTGTACAGTGTTGTAACAATCTCACAAAATCTCATTTGGTTTGAAAGGTGTTGGGTTTTGTTTTACTTAATTTGGGGAAGATGGGAAAACATTTGTTTTTTCTTAATGCCACTTTCTTCCAAGTTTGGCACTTAAATATACTTTACTGGATTATTTTGTGTTAAGTGAATGTTTTTTTATTTTGAATCCGTAAGTACAATATAAAGCTCAGCAGAGAATTTGAAATGTATTGTTTGCATCTGGGTAACAGTTATACATCTTTAGGAGCCTTGTTTCTCCCGCTTTCCTCTCATCCTGAAGTTGTTCTTTATATTGCAAAATTAGGGAAATTCCCACCTTCCTTTTGCATTTGGTTTTGTATTTGGGCTTGAAAGACATACTCAAATAAAACATTCCCACCAATAAAAAAATTATGTAGCAGTTGAATATATATGCTTTTAAGGTGTAATATCCAGGCGTACCATACCAGTAGGCTGCAGAGATTGGGTGGATGGGTGGGTGTTGCGGTGGATGCAGACCTGTGAACCTTGCAATGTGTGTGGGGGCATTTGTTTTGGTATTTTTCTTCCCATGACTGTGTTAAGATGCATTTTTGAAACAGCTTCAAGGGATGTCAGTTTTCATTCATGAAAGCCATGGAAAACAACACTACATTTTCCCCATTGCTTTATTTTTTTAAAAAGACCCCTCACTGAACAGTAGAGACTAGCTGGGAGGCAGAGAAGCCATTGTTGGGCTGAGTGAAACCTGTGTTAGGAAGAGAAGTGAGTAATGTATGAGTAGTGTGTGAGTGTGTGTGTGGGGGCAGTATGGGGAAGAGCCTGTTGCCAAGTGGAAGTGAGTATTGTAGCCCAACAACATAGCTGTTCCTTTCTGCTGGAGGTTTATAGAGGGAACCTGTGGCTACCACAGGCTCTAAATGAGAGATTTTGTGTCTAGTATTTTAGATGGACTGAGTCTAGTTTGGAATTAAGCTCAAGAACAATCTTAACTTTTGTTATGTTCTGATGAACACCCTTCCTAGCTCAGCCCACCATTTTTGCGTGGAAGACTTTAATTAGTAAGGTAACTGCAGGAAAAGGGTATATATTTGTTATCAGCATAAACAGTTAACACCACTACTTAGATACTAATAAGTGAGTATGATTTTTAGTAAATTTATTTTTATAATCTTTTACTAGGGTAACTTGCAGATAAGGATCTTGTACTCCGAAGTAATTTAATCAAATTCTTGTATAAAATGAATGAGCTTCCACTTAATTTTTGGTATAAATATTTATTAAATACTTTCACAGAAAATGTAATCTTACACCTCTAAATGGTGCTGTCATTAAACAGACACTAAGTATGAAGTAGCAGAAGAAGCATCCTCTTAAAAACTGAAGCATGGCCTTCACTGATGGCTCTTTGGTGCATGAAATTGATTCATGGGTAAATAGTCCTGGTCTTCAATCAGGAACTTGGATACTGGGAAACTGTAACTACTTGCATTGTAACTGAATGACTGCGTCTTTGAAGAGGAAGGTCTATAGATAAAGTAAGCTGACTAGCTAAAAACATAGTTTTCAAGGCATGATTCCAGGCAGGAACCAATTTTCACCTGAAGATAAGGTGGCCAAAGTCTACCATTTTACTCTAGAGGTGGGCATGTGTAATGCTTTTAAGAGTGTGGTGTCCCACTGGGAGCTATAAAATACTGCATAAAAATCACCCATTAGTACTGGAATTTGTCAGTCTCTCCCTTAGCAGTATTTAGTATCTTCAGTGTTTGTAGGGTAAATTTGCAGCTACTGAAAATCAAGTTCTCACTCTATTTTTAAAATACGGGGGATAGTCAAATCAGCAGTGTGAGAAATCTGTTTTATTTACCCTTACATAAGTAAATTTCTTGAGGTATTCTGACTGGTCTATACTACCTATTTCGAACAAGTGAAGCAACATAAATCCATACAGAGAGAACGTTTTGGGGATAAGCATGAATATACACAGCTAGAGCAAATTCAACGTTGGAAACATCAATGGTATGAACTCCTGTGCTGTGTACAGCTTCTATTAAAGGTCTGACTTCAGAAAATGGCATATGAATAGGAAATCCAGAGACCTTGGAGAAACGGGAAAAAACACATACGGTAAGAATAAAAGGTAAGAGCACTTGAATAAATACATTGTTTTAAAAATCTAGTTTACAGTGCATGTAAATTTACCTTTTCTATTGCTGGCCTGAGGAGATGCAATAAAAAAGCCCATTTTGTATTTTAATACCACATTCCTATTTCATATACTCCAGGCAAGCTTTGACATTTTTCCTCTTTAGTTTGGGTTGTTTGAAGTGAAGATGTTTAGAAATCCAGTAGAATAAAGTTATATTATTGAACACATACAGCATAACTTTGCTGCTTTTCTGCCTCTGAACTGGTTTTATTTCATTGGATTGGAGGTGGCAAATGTCTCCTGCCCATAATACATTTCAGGTCAAACAGGAACCAAAACCTCAACTCGTTTTGAAAATTGCCGTAGTTGTGGACAGTAAGGACCTAACCTTTAGAACAGCCTGGAGGAGGAATGTATGGGTACACTGGTGCCTGCAGTGAATACTTGAGTAGTACAGCATGTTGTTGTGTGGGCTCCTGCACCTGTAAGTAGACTCTGTGTAGCACTACTCGGCACCAGTGCCACATTCTTACTGACTGGATGTGAGAGCTAATGCACCCATCAGCCTATAAGCAGGCTTTTGTTATCAGAAAGCTTTTATCGTCAACATCTACAAATGAAATAAAAACAAATCATCACTCCTTCACTCTATAAACATTACCTTGGTTCATATTTCTATAAAAGCTCTTGTGACTTTTGGGAGTAGAGGAAATAAAGAGCCTAGGACACACTTCTACACCACAGAGTAGCAATACTAAATCCTAGGCATTTATATTCCTACTTCCATGTAGAAGCCATGTATGTTCATAACTGTACCTTGTAATCTCCGAGCTGTTTTTGCAGCTCTGCCTGATGGTCATCTTCTACGTCCTTGCCTTGGTTTTGTTCCAGCAGCGGCAGAAAGTTGCGCAGGGTAGAGGTACAATATCTGTTCCAACGAGTTATATGCCTCGGTCTCCATTCCATAATCTTATCTTTTAATATTTTTTCAATCCTGCAATAAAATATACTCATTATTACAATTCTGTTATTTCCTGGATATCTCATTTGATCTCCCTTGACAGAGTACAGATTATGGGAAACACAAACATATGGTTAAATTTACCACTACTTAAAAGCACAGAAAAGCAGTACCGAAGAAGCTGTATGGTGCCTGCTTGTTCAGTAACCGAATGGGAGGCCAGGGGCTTATGCCCCTTTTTAGTCTACACCCTCTCCCCTCGTCCCTCTACAGCACTTTGGCTTATTGGGAAAGTGTACAGCAATGCTTGATCAGTTCTTTCTATCTGGCAATCACTGTTAAAGAGAGAGAATTTGAAAAAGCCCTGCCAGTTACAGTTTATGATTTTAAGCCATTCTCAATTCCTAGCTTTCAAAGCAGGTTTTTAGGACCTGGGTATGAGTATGCTTGAGGAACGTAAGAAGGTGCTCCATCTCTGGTGATCAGCGCTAGCACTGACAGCGTTTGTTTTAGAGGTAGAATTACCTGTCCTGTAGTTCCACCACAGCAGCCTTGTCCGAATGCTGATAAAATAATTCTTCAGGCTAGAAATAAATAAAAAGTTTAAATATTAAAAAGGGCAATCTCTTCTAGCTATACCGTAATGTAACTTTAGGAGTTACTGCCTTGATGGTATGTGTTCACAACTTTGCTAAAATAATCTATTACTTAGTCGAGACATAAAAATTAATGAAATGTTTGAGTGTAATGGTGTTATTTCTTTTCTCAGTAGACTTCAACTGCTTATACCTTTGATAAACTAGAAAAATTCATGTTTGTTTACTAAGGGTGTGTGTACAGTTTGAAATAATGCTGCCTTAGCTGTAAGATAGAAGTTGACATTTTCTGTGTAATACCAAGCTACTTCTCAGGATAGAGTTGTGTTAAAGATTTGTCCCATTCACTTCACTGTTGTCCTAAGATCTTACATGGATGTTTAGAGGACAACAGATGTGTGTTCATTCTGTATAAAATCAAATACTTTGCTGTATTCTTGCTTTCATATTCTAAGGAGTGGGAAAATATTTTTAAAACCTAATGCTATTACATAAATACAGTTAACCACAGAAGTCCAAATAATTTAGCGTCTGTTTCTTGTACTAAGTCTGTGCTCTCAACCCCTTAGATCGAGTTGGTAATAGATCTGTTAATACCTGAACACTGTAGAGACCAGGGTACGGCAAGTTTCTTGAAAAGAAAGGCTTCCACAGTTTTAGCTTGGTGATATCAAAACTTATCCTTCCTGGGGAATCATATTGTTGCATATTAAACCAAATCTGCAAGAAAGCAAGTTTGTTTTCCCTCTCACCATATAATCACAACTATGGAACACATTCCACTTACATGGCAATAAACTGCTTTATAATCTTGACCTCCTATATCAATTACCAGTGTGAGTTCATATAAAACAAGGCAAACTTTCTTGTACAGTCACAGCTGCTGTGCAACTTTTGCATTCTCTCATTAAAAGGGATGGTGCTGGTCTGTCATGTCCTGTGCTTCTGAGCATGGATTGGGGCCAGTGTATGAACAGAATTACTGTCTGCAGTTGGCAACTCGTCCTGCTGAGTCTTTTGTTTTCTTCAGTATGTCCTTTTCAACACCTTACCTATTGTGCACTATGGCAGTTTTTATGCTTTCAGAAACTTCATGCCTTCACCACCACTTCAGCATCACATGGTGTTGGGTTACAATATACTCCAGAGTTTCTTCTGCTGCCTAGAGCTGCATTTCTACCCCTCTGGATCACTATGTAACTCTTTTCTGAATTCTGATTAACTTCTTCCAGCAGCCCAGCACAGTGCAGCTGTGACTGTGATGCCTGGTAGCCTGCTGTGCCCCAGCACCATTGCTGTTTCAAGATACTGCTGACATGCACAGCTCTTATGTGTATTTTATCATCCAGGGGACCCTGTGTCTTGCACTCCCCTTCTTTATAGGTATTCAGTGCAGTCTGCGTTTAAGCCTAGTCTGAACCACACAAGCATTGTGGGCTTCTTGTTCAAAACAACCTTTAAATAACTACTGCTAAGGCTGCAAAATGTACCAACAGTTGCTCCCCTGGCAGCACACCTGCTCAGAGTCACATGGAGATTGGAACTAGTTGCCTCCAAAGATGTTGAACTCTATAGTTCAAGGTTAGCTGATTAGGTTGTCAGTGCTGAAGTCTTTAGTTGCTTCTTGCAGCAATTAAGCTACATTTTTCTTAACTGTAGGTTAATACTTAAACCCAAACCCATTCAACCATTCCCCAGAATACTTTCAATGAAAAACAAAACTGACACTTTTAAAAGAAATATGCTTTAGAATATGAAATTCTCATCCACAGTCTTGTGTTTAGAATAAAACCCCAGAAGATTAAAAAAACAGAAAACAAAGCTTACAATGCATGACACTTCAAAAGACCTCTCCAGGTAAGTTTTCAGTACAGAAAATAAAAGCAAATGTTTGTGATATTTTGGTGCACAATAGAAGCCTGACTCACTGTTTCTGTACAATGGTTCCAAAAAACAGAGGGGCAAACTTTTAAACTCAACTCCCAGTTTTAATTCAAATAAATCCTAAGGTTCTTTTTTTAAACTTGTCTCCTGTTTCCTCAGTTTCAGCCTTTCACACATCTCTCTACCTCACTATTGGTTTGTTTCCAGCCACGTCAGGAAACACTGCTGGCAGGACCCTGCCCAGGGATTCTGTCCCTCCTGACACAGGCTCTGCCCCAGGCCGTGGCCTTTGGTTCACCTGCCCTGAGCTGTGCAGCTCTCACCGTGTCTTCTGTCCTCTCCTTCACTGCTATCTCTCAGAGGGTTTCTAGCCACACAACAAGGAATATATTGTGAACAGGGACTAGTACTACTTATATTTTACAGCAAATAAACAGGAGGACGTGTCAGGAGGCAGAAAATCAATACAGTTTTTTGCTTTGTAGTGCCAGCTCTATTTTGCACACTGACCATTCAGGGCTGTGCCTGCCATTACGTATGCAACTCAAGTGACTCCTTCCCATATGCTTTAGTTTTAATTTTTCAATTACATTTCACCTGCAAACTCTTAGCTTTGCTGAATTACTTCTCCTCTGCTAAGCAGCGGTAACCTGAACATATTCTTAGGCCATGCAACTTGGAAAACATGTAAGTAAGGAAAACCCGATAATGAAAATTACATTAATGGATATAATGATCCACCTAAATGCTGACTAAAAAAATTCTTCCTTATTCTAAGTATTTAAAGTAGCTGAAAAACCTACTTAAGATTGAATAGAATCACTAATAACATGACAGCATAAATATAGTTACATTGATGAACAAATGATGCATGAAGTCAAGAAAAATACCAAGTTACCAGCTCTTTCTTATATGTATAGAAATGTGACAAGACCGGGTACACTTACATTATCGCAGCTGATCAGACAGCACACATTTTGTAAGGGGCAGAAAGTATCATACTGCCCATAAAAACATCCAGTACTGGGATTCCAAATGACATACTGACTTTGTTCCAAAGTTAATACATATGCAGTTGGTCCCTAGGAAGAAAAAAAATGAGAAAGATGTTTTAAAACTGGCTACAAAGACAGTATAATTTGTATTGTTTGGAATACTAAACTTTTACTATTGAGGTTAATGGTACTTTTTTGGGTATTGGAAGAATTACAGGCTCATTAGAGTTCAACTGACTAGCGCTTACATAATAAGTATTGTCTCTTTTAGGTATCAGAGACATGTCAAGACATATACAGCTTCAAGCCGTTCTTAAAATATAGATTCTGCAAGTCATCTTAGTTCATCTAAGAACTGATGTGAAATTCCATATACAGGAATGTTTAATGTATGCCACTTCAATATCAGCATGTCCTACTTGGTGACTGCCACAACTCTCATCCACGGGCAATCTCCGAGTTGAAGGTCCACTGCCGAGGCAGGATCCTTTGTGTGTCGTCCATCAGCCTTCCCTCATCCAGGCACATAAGGAATGAACATGTCTTCATGATGGAGATGCTGTGAATGGACTGTCTCCACTACCTTTGTCCTGGACACTCTATTTATACAAGCTGAAGTCCAATCAAGGTTTACAGATGCTTGGCATTGTACTGTGAGGATGACTGCTACTACTTTCAACTTAGTATTTTTTGCTCTCTGAAAAAAATCGGTTCCAGCAGACCAATGTTTAGATAACTTCCTGGAAAAACATGCCAGCAAGAAACAATTCTATCCATTGGTGGGAACTAAAGACTTCACAGAATAAAAGTTAATATTCAGACCAAATGAAAAAATTCTCTTACCTCAGGAATAGCATTTCCAATTATGAGCCAGGCTTTTTTCCCCATACCAAGAAAATAATTACACAAGAGCACAGCATGTTCTTCCTCATCTCCCGCCAGAAGATAAAGAAATTGCTAATTGAGATAAAAAACAAATCTTTCTATGCAGTTATCAACTGTGTCTTCAACTTACAACTTTTTATAACATTTCTTAAGACTTCTGAAGCAAGTGGCCTCTCAGGTCTTTGGAACTGATAAAGTTTATTTTTTACTGGCACTTTTTCAACATGCAGGACAGAGTGAATGCTATGAAAATCCATTATGCAGGTCTGAGATTTTACTGCAAGAATCAAGGTCTTTGTTTTTTGAGTTATTCTGAATTTTGCAGAAAAGTTTTGAGATGGTGAAAGCATCACCTATGTTTTACTTAATGTCTGCTGTTATTCTACAGACAACAGGATTTATTTGTATGTGACAGAGAAGGCTAAATATCCCATTATTGCTGACAATACATGCAATATTTTTTCTGTAATTTCTTGGAACTACAATGATCAATTTTGAGTCTTGTTTTGAAGTTTACATCAGTCAGCATCCTTTCATTTGTGCATGACTAGCCATTTTGGATTGTTTTCTAACTGGAAAAAAAAAATCAGGAAAAGCTTGAAGCCCTAAGCATTCTTAGGATCAATCAGTTGCAACCTATCAAAGATAAAAATTTTGGCTTGTATCAGGATAAGCAACTTTTCTCAAGCTTTGGTCCTCATTTGTTGAAATTAAATGGCTTATAAGGAAAAACAGTCCTCACAATAATAGAATCACAGAATAATTTAGGTCTGAAGGGACCTCAAGAGCTCATCTGGTACAATCTCCCCCTGAAAGCAGGGGCTGCTAGCATGTTACATCACACTAAAAAGGATAAAGAACTTCTGTTTAATGCATTACTTACATCTGATGTACACCATAAATCACAAATTCCAGCAAATGACACACTATCTGGCAAAAAAGGAATCAAAGCAACATATCGAGCCACCAATTCCTGCAAGAAAATGAAATGGAGCAAGTCACCCCTTCAATTCATGACACGGATATCTAACAGTAGTATTATTATACCAGATGTGAAGCAAAGTGCAGTTTCCACAGATATCATTGACAAAACACTGACCTCATTACAGCAGCAGCTAGCTTATTTTAGAACTTCTATCAAAGCCTGATACGATTTACTCCCACTGAGGTTTGGCATAATTCTTTGTCTTTTTAAAGGACAATACTCATTAATACATCTGTTTTTTTCCCAGAGAAGACAAATATCCTTTTCCAGCATCATTAAGGATAGGCTTACTGTGTATCACACGTAGTCATTACTACTTCATTTTGTATCTCTAGTTTTTCCTTTACAAAAGGTGTAGCTGTACAGCAAGCATATAAAAATATTGTGTGCGTATGTGCACAGGTGAACACACACGTTCTGAAATCTATATCCCAGAAACTTTACTGTCTTTTCTAAGTACTTACTGCTGCTGTTTGAGAACTATTTGGGATGGCATCAAGAAGCTCCTGTGGTGGATTCAGAGGTTTGATATATCTGGTAATAAAAACTGTTTTCCCATTGAGGTCTATTACAGTTGTTAGGCATTGGCGACTTGGAAACTTTGATGTACATTCAGCTTCATATTTTTCTGCTGCCTGGAGCAATTTCTCATCTTCTTGGGTATCACACTTCAAAAGACAGTAGAATTTATATAAAAATAGTTTTATTTATAATTTCGGATTAAGTTTTTACTATGTTTGGCCTTATTTCACCATTTACAGGACCATAAAAGCAGTGTAAAAATCTTTCCTAATAGCATTTTGAACTTTCCTTGTATATACTTTGGCTCACAGATATATAAGCAAGCTAATGGAAAAATCAGGCAATTTGCATTTACTTATGAATGCATGTAATGACGGTACCTATAGGTGGCTTTATTAATGCACTGAAAATGTAGGAAAATGGCCAAGTATAACTGCAGGGATGAGTATGTAACACCACATATTAATTCAAAGGTAAGCAATTATGGTTAGGTTCTAATCCTACATGGTTGTATTGGGTTTGCACGGCAAGGTTTTGGTAGCAGGGGGGCTACAGGCATGGCTTCTGTGAGAAGCTGCTAAAAGCTGCCCCTGTGTCCGACAGAGCCAATGCCTGCTGGTTCTGAGAGGGACCCGCCGCTGGCCAAGGCTGAGCCCATCAGCCACAGTGGTATCGCGGCTGGGATAACGTATTTAAGAAGGGGGAAAAGTTGCTGCACATCAGCAATTGCAGCCGGAAAGAGGAGTGAGAATACATGAGAGAAACAACTCTGCAGATGCCAAGGTCAGTGAAGAAGGGGCAGGAGTTGCAGCCCCTGGTGCAGCCCACGGTGAGGCAGCTGTGCCCCTGCAGCCATGGAGGGAACGGGGGAGCAGTAACAGTGGCAGCAATTGCTGAATGATCTCCCTCTGTCCTTATCTCGACCCACAAGCCTTTTGTTGTATTTTCTCTCCCCTGTCCCGCTGAGGAGGGGGGGGATAAAGCGGCTTTGGTGGACACCTGGCATCCAGCCAGGGTCAGCCCACCACAGTGCTCTTCACATCACAGTCCATTAAAACCACAATCGCAACTGTGCACAAAATCCCAGTGATTTTTGTATCAATAATAAACAACCCTGCACAATGACAGAATATTTGCAGAGAAGGTCCAACTAAGTTTTAGATAAATCCTCATAATTCAGACTTGTCTAAAATTTTGATGCTTTTAGATGAGATTTTCCAGAAGCAAATCTAGGACTCAAAGCACAGCTGGGCAGGGCCCTGCAGCTAGACCTCCCAAGTCAGCAGGGAGGGCTCACAGGGGTGGTTCTTCTCAACCGTAATTAACAGACAAAATATACAGCCTCTGGCATTTTGTAAATTTAAATGCAGTAATTCACTGCAAATATTACTGACAAATAAACAACTCCTATGTCAGAGTCAAGTAATCCAAAGTGGCACAAAACTAAGCTAAATCGTAAACAGGAAACAACAGGAATCTCTCAGCTGGTTTTATTTATTAATATTGTACCTTCTTAAGCATTTCATTCATCTATATAGAGATTCAGGAAGGACAGCAAGAAAGAGAGGAAAAAGAGGTAAAAAAAACAAAAAAAAGGTATAATAAAATTAAATGACAATTACGCTTAGCATCCTAAAACAGTACACAGCTACTTCAAATGACTTAACTACAGAAGGAATGTCTAGGAATAGGGACAAAGGACAGTAGAAATATTTAGTTAGTTTTTGTCATTTTATGCCAAACACTTTCTGTAATAAGTATATGTGTTACATTTGGGCACTTTCAGTCACAGTTAGAATACGCACCCACGTCACTTTATAGTAGTGTTTTTTTGTACAGATTTCATTAGATACATACCACCTAAAACAGAACAGTCTCTTAATGACTTTGGTCCTTCTTTACTGAGTTTCCTCTAATATAAAATTGTATTTTATTTTTTTTCTATTTACATTGCTCTGAAAAAATGGATTATTTGAAAATCCTGTACAATGTTTGATAAAGAAATAATTTGTTCTGGCTTAGGATCCAAGGTAAACAAATCATCTGCTGCTAAGTAAAATTTTTATAAGATTTAGGAAAATCTCTTAAGCAAAGAGCGAACAAAAATCTGACAAAACTCCTAATGATTTATTAATCACAACTAATTTTTCACTGTTCTTCAAATTCTAGAAAACAGATCATCTGTACCAGAAGTTTTCTTACCTTAGCAATATTTTCCTTATTCCTGGTTTTACTTGCAATGCACTTTAGTGATAACACATACTTTTTGGTACAGTTTAGGTTTGATAGAATCATAGAACAGCCCAGGTTAGAAGGGACCTTGAAAGACCATCTGGTCCAACCTTTTGTGGGAAGGGGAGCCTAGATGAGGTTATCTAGCACCCTGCCCAATCACATAATAAAAGCCTCCAGTGATGGGGACTCTACTATATTCCTGGTGAGACTTTTTGAGTGAATGATTGGTCTCACCATAAAAAAATAATTTCTTATATCAAGATAAAACTTCTAGTGTAACTTGCACCCACAGCCCCTTGTCTTCTCAGTGTGGCTCCTCGTGGGGAGAAGCTTTGACATGTTTCCTGTGTTGTGATTTACTGTGCTATGATTCTTTGCTGCCTCATCAGTCTCTTTCTAGTTCTTTAGCTCTGAGTTTTGGCAAGGGGCAGTTGGCTCCTACTGTCACATTTGAAATTAAAGAGAACTTATGTCTGAAAGATCTATGACTGGTTTTTCCCTCTGAAGCATTTGAATAAATTGTAAATACAGCTACCAAACAGCACCATTTTACTAAGCATTAATACAATATAAAACCTTTTTGGTAACTAAGCGTCAAATTGCATCTATGCAAGAAATTATGAACATTTGCCCATTATTTAAAGAGGTCAAGATTCACAACATATAGTCCATAATATTTTACAATAATCTCACCCCTTACGGATTTTTCTTTTGAAACAGCACAGGAGACAGGTCTTTCTATAAACAATGATCTGTTTCTTTACAAATTCAGTACGTTTTTTTCCCAGCAACTAATTACTATATGTGAAGATTAAGACTATGAAACTCCTGAAAAAGGTCTCATCTATTAAAGGTGCTTCAAGGCTGTTACATTTATATTTATGGTTTTCAGTCCTAGTAATTATCTTATCATTCAAACTATTTAACTTTAAAAGGCATCCATTAATGCACTTTATTAATTTTCTTTATTTTCAACAGTACTAAATTGCAACAATTTCCACAGTAATTCATGAGAGTAAGAAAACATAGGACTGGATAGTTTCCAAGACTATAATTTAACAAGAAAAAGGGTTTTTAGAATGCATCACACCATTTTATATTTATTCTGAAAAAGAAATTACATCGTGATAGACCTTTCTCTCCAGTTCCTGTTTGTCTCTAATAAATGTCCAGTGTAGCACTGAATTGGAAAAAAAAAAATGAACTGCTCCTGTTTGTGCATGAAAAATGTACATCCCTCCTGAATGGATCTCAAAAATTAAATAGCAAGCGCTGTATGCATTTTAACTACATATTGTTATTGTTAGTCTAAGGCTAGTTTAGTAAAATAATTGAAAAAAATAGCTCCTGTTTAGAAATAATTATGTTCAAGATCTGGAGGACTGCATGAAGCCATAAATAATAAATGCTATATTTGAATAGTATAAACACAGAAGCATGAAAACACTATGTTTGCACCTGCCACCTCCTTTTCCTCCACTGTTCACAAATACTCACGTGAATACTTTATAGAAGTAAATAGGAAAATTATATGCTCACAGATAATTAAAGCAAATGTGCTTTCAATCAACACTGGAACTAGATACCGGGTGAAAAGTTACTTCTCATGCATTAAGTGTCCATCTAGCTTAATGGTGCATCCAATTAAATTGAACTGAGCTAAAAAATTTGAAGTAGAACACTCAGAATTTGTATTAATGTCGCTCTGCACTTGTATTCATGTCCTTCAGTACACGAAGCATACCTATTTATGTGCATCTCAAGAACTGCACCACTGGAAACAGAGAGCAAGAGTATGATGAATTCTTGATTAGTTACCTTTTCTCTGACTGGCTCTCCAGGAATGAGCTGTGGTTCAATGGTGATAAACAGTGTTATATATGAGCCCTCACTCAGATTTCGCACAGAATCATAACCTCTCTCGATTCCCAGATTTTTTTCTTTGCTGTAGCCAAGGAGGACTGGAGGAATGTTCACCTTAAATGTACCGTCAATCTGCAACATATACAGAGAAATACTTCTCATTAGAAGCCAAAACCCAAAACTTCCTTCTCAAATACATTTGCTACTTGTATGCAAGTATTTTATTCCTTTGATTTCTTTATTACTCTGAATTACAAAGCCATAAAATGAGAGAATATGACATATATACTGATTAATGGTGGGGAAAACATGAGACAACTCATTGTTAAATGTATTTATTACAACTGGATTTCAGCCTCTTGCATATTATGGACACTAATATTTAATGTAATGGAAATCATACATGCTAGTTCTCAGAGAAATGAAGAGTGACAGCTTTTCACTGTTTTCTTTCAAACAGCAATCTCCACATGATACTATTTACCTGGAAAAAGTGACTAAATGGCAAAATACAGGTTGCAGGACTATGCTTCTGAAGATAGCATCACACCAACAGGCCTTTGCATATGTGGCAATGATACTCCAGAATCTCACAGATGGACACCTTCCATGCAGAAGCTGCTGATGCTTCTTGGGTGCAACTAGAACTGTGCACATTCAGCCAGCTTCTCCGTGGAAGAGTGCTCGGACAGACACACCAGCCCTCTGCACCTCCCTCTGCCAGCACAAACAGACAATAAGATCTTTCTGAAAGGTCATGTCAGAGAAGAGATGGCGTGCCCCACACTTGCTCAGGCAAGTCTCAGCAGTGGAAGTACATAGCTTTAAGAGAAAAGTGAGATCAACTGCCTGATTTGGGCAGAATTCAGATGCCATTTTAGGAAAAAGAAAATTTCATGCCATTTAGAATAGGCTGTGTAAGAACAATTGACCATAAAGGCCTGAGTCTTCTGTCCTTCTGGATGAGGTGACTGCCATCAGGGAGGACATCTGCAGTGGAAGATGAACAGACAGATGACTCACTAGTCTGGCCCATCAAAACATTTAAGAACAAAATTAAGTTTTGAGGAGGAGAAAAGTCTAAATAAATCACTCAGAATTTCTGCTGCAGGATAGTAGAACAGGATGAAGAAATGCTTCATTTACCACTGAAATTTAATTGCAGATGCACCTTGATATAACCACTGGATTGATCAGGCTTTTTCAACTTCAGTAAGAAATGCTGTTCACATGAAAAGAATCTGTAACGCCGGGAAGATCTATGCAGGCACTCACAGTGTACTCAAGGATGCACAAACTGTAACACCTCCTCAAAGAGAGAGTCAGGAGACCAAATCAATGAGTAATTAGGTATGCAACTGATGCCAGAATCTTCTTGAAGTAAGAAACTGAGACTTTTGTGATATGATGACTTGATCTACACATGAAAGCAACTGCCCTGCAGAAAAAGAGTCCTATTGACTGTGAAAAAATAGTTTCCTTAACCAAAGTCCAAGATGGATGGCTGGACAAAAAAAATGTCTTTCCCCTGTGAAGAAATGCATGTTTTACTATCACTCCCATGACTAACTATTGATATCTCTTGAAGAAAGCTTCTCTTGAAAAGTTCTAAAAATGGAGGAAAGAAGGGATTGGTAGATGCAAAGGTGTAAATCTTATGCTTAATGAAAAGTGTGAAAAAAGAAGTTAAGTCAAGTCTCCTATCACCTATCTAGGTGATATTCCTATCCTTAGTTCACCTATCTAGGCTGTGCAATACCAGAGATCTCAAGAGCCACTGACAAAACCATCTAAAGAATTTGCACTTTTAACCCCATTACTGAAGGAAGCCAGGCTGCATTGTCACTGTAGAAGTATGTTTGTCTATCTCTTCTCCCTTCAAAACACTGAATTTACTGACAAATACTAACTAAATTTGACCAAATACAGTGGTTTTAAAGACATTTTCAAACAATTCCATAAAAATAAACTACCAAGTATAGAGAACACCATTAAATCTGACATTCTACTATCAGCTCCTTTCCATTCTCCAGTTTTGTATTTTAAGAGATTTATGCCAAGTTATTGACACTTACCCTTGCTTGAAAATATATGGTAGTAAATGGAATTTTAACAGATCCCAGCCAATGTCTCTCAACACGAGTGCAGATTCCACTTCCTCTTTCATGATCATCCTATTAAAAAGTTGCCCAACATAACACTTCGTAAGGCAGCTTCATTTCCTTTAACTTAATCAACCATTTAATCAGGGCATTAATAAAAATTCTGTATTAATAATTTGCTATAAATATCAGTTCAGTTACTAGTATGGCAATGATTATTCTGCATGCCTTTCAAGCATGCCAGATGCTGAACAAATACAAGAGCATCATGGTCCATGGTACAATGTGCTTGCACTTCAGGGTTCAAGTCCTGTGTAACCTGTGATAGAGAACTCAAAAATCTGACAAGGATTCCACAACAGTCTTGTCAGACAAAGTAAATTAAGCTCTGATCTTCTACTGAAATATTCTATTAGTATTTACAAAAACTTTTTGAAGGTAAAATTGTATTAAAATTGAACGAAACCATGTGAAATGGAAGCATTGTTTTAATTTGTATTGCCTAGTAGGGATTTCTAAAACTAGTATGATCAGCCTACAAGTTATTTTAAAGAAAAATAAATCTCTAAAGGCTAGATAGAGTGACATCTGAGTTTCAAGACTGTATCTTTCTCCCTTCTGCTTCATCAAATACCATTTCAGTTTCGAGGACAGAATTCTGTTCTCAGTGAAATGTGGCATTATTTATTTTTGGGTTATATTTTCAAGAATGTTGAGTGCTCCTATTTTTGTGCATGCTACATTGACTGCAAAAGCTTTCACTGGTTTTAACAAGGGAAGAAGTTATGCCAGCACTGAGAGCTTACAAAAATTTATTGTTACTAGAAATTGCAATTTTTATCTCATTCCAAAAAAATAACATATACAACCAAATGACGGGGTTTTTCACCAAACGTCTTATAAAACAACATGAGACAGAGCATTAAAAATAATTAATAAAAAATACAGGAACTGGAATGACTCATGGAATTTAGTAAAAATTCTGATTAAGTTTAAGAAGAACAGAATTCTGATTACAATTTATATGTTGCCTCTCAATTTTAGTATCTCCAATTTCATTAGATATCAGTAAAAAAAAAATACATACACATATTCAACTTTAGCAGCAGATTATATAATATAAGCTTAATTTGCACAAAGGTTTAACACTATAAAGATTGCTCCCTCTAACAATCTTGCAGTATTGACTAGATATAAAATCATAAGGAATGACAAAATAGAGGAAAACAAAGGCACAGGATGGTGAAACACTGAAAAAGCCTTATTCTGTCAGCTTCAAAAAGCTCATAAGATTCTGTAATGTACACTGTCCTTCAATTATGAACTCACTTGTACAGCATCATGAAGTATTTCATCAAAAACATTAATGAAGACTTCATCCTTCACTGACTGCAAACTGTGGGTGCTGTAGTCACCATTAGGAGCTCTGAAAAGGTTAAATAAACAAAAAAGGTGATTTGAACACAACAGGAAAATTTGAATAAATTTGCATGCTCAAATTAAATTACTATTGCTCAGAAATAATTTTGTTTCATTTTGCCATACCTAAATGGAAGCTCAAGTTCCTCATTCCAGTTAGGGTTTGGACCCTCTGCTGTTGTTGTCCGGCAGACTGTTCGCTGAAAAGAAACTTCTACAAAAGGACGGACTAAAACCTATAAACAGAGATCAAAACAAAGGAAACAGACCTCTATAAAAAACCATCAGAACATACTAAATTACACATTTTCACGTATTTAGAAAAATAAACATATACTTTGTGGAGATCAGGCTCATTCAGCCCAGAAAAACTTTAATACACCTTAAATATTGTACTTCCCAGGCTTCTAAGCATTTATGAAGCTATAAAAAATATTTATATGTTACCATTTCCAAAAGATTATGTGTATTCAGAATACTTGACATATTTATATACATTGGCAAAACCACATTTTCTCCAGGGAGTGGGAAAGCTACTGGCTATCTAACTCAACCAGGACATGTGATCCAGACACCAGTGGAAAAAAATGCACTTGTATCCTTTTATCTGTAAACCAAGAAGCCTACTGCTACAATCTTGGTTGTCTCTGAAACAGGCTCGTATTACAGATAAGCAACTTCTACTAGACACAACAAACCCCTAACGTGATTAAAAATGCCTTAATGGAGCATTTCATTAGCATTCAAATACATAGGGCACAAACTTTTCTGCATTTCAAAATTTTGAAGGAAAATCATAAGAAAAACATGAAAAAACCCTGAAGAGCTTCCATCTTCATTCAGAAGGATGCTGAATTTAGTTCTCAATAGCAAGCAAATGCAGTTTCAGTAGCAGCCCTTAGAATGGCTGTTCTGGCTTAGACTAAGAGCGCACCGGGCCCAAAATTCAGGCAGTGAGAATGGTCATCACCAGACACATACAGAAGAGTAACAATAAGGCAGGTGTATATGATATTTTCTCCTATTACTCTTCCAGGCTTCAACCATTTTCAGAGGAAGGACTTTCCTAAGCCTGTAATGATTTTTTTATGTAGTATCACTCTTCCAAATACTTGTTCAGCACCCACTTCAATGCAAGCAAACCTCTTTAGTCCACAATACATGTTAGCAACTTGCCTGGGCACTTACGAACCTGCGGCATGAAGAATTATAACCTCCTGTTTGTTTTGAACCTAACACCTTAATTTGATGATCCCTCACTCTTGTACTGAAAGAGCCAGTAAACGGTCCCCTATCCACAGCTGCTGTATTTCTCACTATTTTGTGCCTCTCTACTATATTCCTCCTCCCCTACTCACAGTTACTGCCGTTCTGGCTGAAAAGCCCTACCATTTTTCACTGTACAGTAGCAATTCCATATTTCTGACATCCTTATCACCCTTCTCTGAACCTTTTGCAGCTTTACTATATTTTTGTACATCAAGGAGTGGGGAAGCCAACTTCAGTAATAAGGTATCTTTCTGATGGTAAACTTTACTGTCTGTGGAAAATAGGAATGCTCACAACTTCACCTAAAAAAAAATTTGTTAGTTTTAAAACATACCTGGTTGAATGCCCAGTCTGGGCTATCAGTTGGGCTCTGAGCTGATGTAGAGGCTGCAAACATCTCATTAAAGGACCTTGAAGATTTGGATGGTTGTTGAAATTTGCTACAAGAGGAAACAACAACAACAAGAAAAGAAAAGAGAACACATTAGACATATGAGTCACTCACATTCTATATTAACCATACAGAATTCTGGAAATACTTCTGACATTTTTATGTTATGACTTTAACCTTGGAAAGAGATTTATTTGATCAGATAACATGACAAGAATGCCAGACAGGGGTAGCGAGCATATAGCTCTTGTAAGCCTCATTGTAGAAGAGTGCTTTATGCTGGAGGCTCTCTTTTCTGAAAAGCTTATCAACCCTAAACTTTTTACCTCCCCTCTACAACCTCCTCGAGCTAGAGTTTTTTCATTTTAAGGAGATGAATCCTCACAGATTTCATAAACAGTTTAGACTTAATGGTATCCAGGCAAGGCCTCTATGATAAAATTAAACCCATATGAATATTACACACTCGGCAACCCATGAGTGAAATAAATGTTAATACATTTTTGTAGTATCTCCACATAACTTTTTTTGTAATAACACCATGGTAGAGATTATAAAAGAATAAGTATTCATGGAAAGAGCAGCTGAAAATAAGATATCGTATAATGCAAAAAGACTGAGAGGGTTTTTAGTTATTTTTGTAATACTGATAATGAATTAAAATTTTCATGCTTTCCCTTCCTGTCAACGTTTCTAATATGAATTTATTTTCTCATTATGAACTTATTTACAGAATTCCAACAGAACCTTTATAATAAAGACAAAACAGCAGAAGATGCTAAATTCTGTATGCACAGTAATTGGTCAGCTTGAAAATACCTCTGAGTTAAATGCAAGGTGTATTAATTTTGGGAGAGAGAGAATGCTACACTAATACATGGCTTCTGGAACTGAACCAGAGTCTTCAGAATTCAAGTATCTCAACACGAGACAGCATCACACAGTGCAGGCATTGCCTTAATGTGCCTGAAGGTAATAGTCACCTTTAAAATCAGTCAGAGCCAAATTAGGCTCGGTCCATTAACTTAAACAAACAGGAGAAGGAGAAGACAAAACATGCTACGCTCAGGAGGCAAATATAGCATCCCACAAAGAAGAACTCCATTTTTTCAATACTTATTTTTGGTATTTAGTTAGTATTTTATAAATGAAAATTGCCCTGAGTATAACTTTCCGGCCTTCTTAAGGTATAATTAATCTGATATTACCATAGTTATAATGTCACAGCTATAAGTTAGCTGCCAGACAGTTTTTTTCCCCCAGCAGATGAATATAGTTTTTGGTAAAACATTTATTGAATTTAACAGTTATTGATAAATGATCATATTATTCTACAAACTTACAAAACAGCTGTTCTTTATAATTAGTAATAAAAAGATAAATGCATATATGTTTTTATCATAAGGATCAAATGAACAAAGATGGCTGAATTTCAACATTAGTTGCTTCAGCTGTCCTCAAAGCAGCTGCAACCAGAACATGAATCTGTACTGGAGACAGGCATTTAAACATACCTCATCACTGGTTTTCTCACTGGAATATCATAAGCTCTAATGATGTTCACTAACAGTTTTATGTCTCCATCTGATAAATTCTGTGCTGTGACCTTCTTCCTTTCTTTTCTTCTTGGCTTTAATGGTCGTTTTGGCTCTGCCAGTTTAAAGAGGCTGAGTCCCAAAATACTAATAATCATAAAACAGATATTTAGTCATTTTTGCATAGAATCCAGCATTCTAGTGTTTCCATGACACATGTGCAAATTATGCACTAACAGAAAAAAGGAAATATATACTCCCATTAGTGCCATACAAAACTCTATGAAATGTCAAAATGTTTTAATTGTTTAGTACAACATAATCCAGGTTTTGTCTTATATTTCAGAAATTATAACTTAAATGCACAAAAAAGGTTTTTTTTTTCCAAAACTAGGTAAGGTACAAATAAGACAATTACACAACTTCAAGATAGATCTAAACTACAGTGCTATAAACAAGGTATCTAGCAGAAGACGACAACCACTGTATGGAATAGGCAAAAATATAATTACACAGCTATGTACAACAAACAATAGGCTATAGAAAGGAAGCAGAATCAATATGCCACAACATACCCTGGACCCTCAGAACTTATAACCCAAGGCAAAGCAGAACCAAAGGAGAAAAAAGAAAAAACAAAAAAACAAACAGGGAAAGAATAAAAAGCAGATGTATGTTTTTACACATCATTGATATTAACTGCAGACACTCCAAAATCTACTTTGAAAACGGATAGCCAATAGCATTATTTCCTTATACATAATAAAATATCACAGTAATTACTGTTAAAATAACACAAAACCATGAAACCACTGAAATACCTCGCTAAATAGATGCTTTAAACAAATCATGGTGTATTTTAAATTCACTAACCATATAAATTAGCAAATAGAATCCAATATGAATCAGTATTCATGATAAGAAAATACCAATTAGGTGTTTGATTTTAAACAACTCCAAAAGCTGATTATAGTCTCGTTCGGATTTCTCCATTCTGTGATGTGAAAACATGAACTGAAAAGTAGGATGAACTCTTTCATAGGAGAGCAAGTCTCTATATCTCCAGCAGATGGGACTGTTTAAATTTATACTGCTGATTGAAAAAACTTTGTACTTTAAGGGTGTCATGTTTATAGTGAACAGAAGCTGCTTTTACATAAAAGAAAAATTAACTATCTTTCACAGCCTGTTTACTTACACCAATTTTAAGTGAGCAACACTAATTAAGAGTCATCTATGCTGTGATGGCTGATAAAGCTCAAAATCAAGAAGTAGGGGATTTGGAACAAAAATTCAAAGGAAGTGCTTAAGTAATAAAACAATAATAATCTTAAAAGAAAACAGAAGTAATTGCCAAACCCAGTTAACATTTCTGAAAGTAAACAGCATATGACAACATCCAGTGACAGAAATAAATGAGAAGTAAAATAAAGAAAATGACTGTTAGAAAATCTATTGCACATTATTTGCAGGGCATACACACTGGATATAAGTCAGCATCACCTATAGGATCAGTAGTAGTGTTACTACCTCTGGTGCTTATCTGATATTTGGAAATCATTCAATCTGGCACCAGGAAGGGCTATGCTCAGCTCATCAGACCACAGCCTGATGCATTATATCCTGCTAAATCTTATTTACATGCTGTCACATTACTCCTGCCAAAACCAGACTTTTTCGTAAAAATGTTTTTATAGACTTTGTGTATCAATACAGTTTCTGTACTGGCAGAGGTGTACATAGTGACTGGAGGTTTATATATTATACTAAACACAAAATCGCATCAGTTAGTCACATCAATACACTTTGCAAAAAAAGATCAGAGATGTTTTTTTATTAATTATTTTGATTTAGAACAATAGCTCCCTTACCCCAGGCTAGGAATCTCATCTTCATTGACAAGGTCAGAGAGAAGGAAATGGTGTTTTGCTATGAGGAAACGGTTTATTACTGACTCTCGAGCCTGTGAATGGGGAGGGAGAAAAGACAAAGTACATTTCTAATCCAAACCCACTGGAAATATTTGCATTCTGTCTATTAAACACAAACAGACTATCCAAATACACATTCTTTATTTTTTTCCCCACTTTTAAAAGAGTCGCAGTCTAAGGAAAATTTTCTTTCAACCAGATACTTCTTCAAAACATAATATGAACTCATTTTACAAATACAACAATTCTCTAGAAACATACTGGCTAGCCAGATACAAGAACATATGAAAGCATACAATCAGAAAATGAAGTCTTATCTTCTTACACCTCATAATCAGAAACAAGCACAACAATAAATTACACTAATAGACATCTCTTTTCCACATCTAAAACAAGTTGCAGAAAAGGCTGTAGAGAAGTATATGGTATTAGTTACGGGGAATAAAAGCAACACTTTGGACTGCAGAACAATCGATGAAGCCTGTATTACAAATACTATGATTTCAAATGAATGCCTAAAATCCTTAGTTCCTTTCATTTCTATGCTGAGGTCATAGGCTGAAGCACAGATGAAAGTCTTCCCTCTTCTTCCAGCAGCTATGTGGAAGCAGACTGACAGGGTATTCCCTTTGTCCTTTCTTCCTGCCACTAATGCTAGTAATGCCTTTATATACTGTCCTATCACAAGATGAGTTGCCGAACATCAATAACAAAAAATTTTCTCCCTTTGTTATTTTTAAAAATTTTAAAGTTATTATTATCATTTTTATTAGATCTTTGTGTTGAAGTGATAGGTATGTAAAGATCACATTTCAGAGTGAACTGAATTTCAGTTCTGATGTGAGCAATCTAATTTCCAAGCACATCTGTCAATTTATAAAAGTGTAAAATATCCAAATATCATTTTTAAAAGGGTACTTGTATTTAATCTAAAAGTGTGACAACTAATGTTTTCCTAGAATTTTTTACCTAAGGATTAAAGAGAATGTCATCCTAACAGAATGAACAGACTAGAAAAACTTAAAATAAGGGGGAGATGTTACTCTAGTACCACAACAATGGTAGTGTGATGGGAGATATGCCCTTGGGCTGCAGGACACCACACTCTGTATTGCATTAAATGATTTTTAACAGCTGTTAGGGCCACTTTCATGGAGATAATTAAGTTCTTAGCATTATAGCTTACAAGGAGGGAAATCAGTGAATACCTGGGACACAGCAGTACAGATCTCTTGGACACTGGAGCAAAAAAGAATTCACAGAACTGCTAAAAAAATCCAGAATAGCTGGTTATTTTGTATATTGCTTCTTTCTCAATAACATTAAATGAGTCATTCACAAATCTCCACTTGTTCAATTAGACCAGTTTCAGGCCTAACTTGGAATTTTAAAGATGTCTGTAGGTCATGTTTAGAGATGAATCAGTTTTTAGTATTCATGGAAATAAAGCATCCAAGCAACATCTGGCATAGAGAAATATGGTGGATCCTTATTTTTTGCAACTTACCTTCTGCAGATAGTTTGCAACAACTGCTCTGTGTGTATCTAGGTAATTTTTGCTGTCAATCACATCCCTCTCTTGCAGTCTCTTCTCATAGTCCTAAAGATATTTACTAGAGTTTGTGATTCGATATATATTCAGTGCTTTATTATATACAAGAAAAAATGGTAAATATTTCATTAATATTAATGTATGGATCACAGTAAACCAAAACAGATTCAGAGGTTTATAAAACTATTTTTAATGCCAATGCATACAGCTAAACTTTCACGAATAGAGACAAGAATTCCAGTAAGTTACAAGATTAGTGTGGTTGCTACGAATAATTTGAAGATTTCCCTCTCTTCTTTTAAAGCTGAACTTTGACCTGCTGCTGTAAACTGAAATTCCATTTGAACTGCAAATGGCTTCTCTTAACTGCAGCTGCAACAGGGAGAATCCTTTATAAACAGAAGTTATACAGTATTCACGGAAGATGATCGGAAATCTGAACTGTTTTAATACACATAATTAGTTTTCATAGTGTCTAACACTGGAAGAAACCCTACTTGTGGGAGAGTTTGTTGAGAAACAATTATTAATCTATTTTTAAGTTATATTCAAGAAATAAAGAGATTTAATAACATAATAAAAATCTTTGGTTGCACATTATGAGAAAGTGAAAGCTCTTTAAGCAGCTAGAGTGTGAAGATTTTGCTTTGCTTGACATTCGACAAAAAAGTCTGTAACCTAACTGAGGGGCTGAGATGAATACTGGTTACCACCCCATGAAAAGATTTACAAGAAGCACTTGGTACTTGGGGAGAAGTATGTTAATGGAATATTTCTCAGGGTTGTGGTTACTATTCTGGTGGACTACAGTGAAGGCCGTACTGGCAGATGCAAATTTTATTCACAAGTTTAGGAAAGCATCTCCAAAATTAAGAAAAGGCTAAAGCTGACACTCAGCTTCCAAGCAAAACACAGAGCCTGCAAGTCCAGGGGGTCTCCCAGGACCTGCAGCATAATGGCAGTCTGCAAATCAGGTTGGCTTTAGAACCACAGCTAGTACCATGTAAAAGCTGCTCTGTAAAATTAATCTTCAGGTCATTTTGCTACTCTTATTACTTATGAGAACATATTTTTTTCCTAAGATAAAGGGTCCAGGAAGCACATTCTGGAAACACAGTGCTTCATTATTTCCACAACAGATCTTTATCAGTCTTTTCCAGTGCATAGTAATTATTGCTGAATGACTTCAGATTCACAACAAAAAAAAATAAGAACAGCTCTTCTGAGCCAGAAATTTTAATTTTTAGGCAGATCTGGTAACGACTAAGCAAGAAGTCCAATACTGGGAGTTGAACGTCTAACTGGTACGTGCATATACAGTGCTCCCTTTCAGAAGTCTTTTTACTGCAATATGATTTAAGTACCACAAATCATTAATTAGCACTTGCTAACTGTTAGTAAACTGTTGGCATTACATAAACTTCCAGAAGAAACAGGAAAAGATCCTAAAATTCCGATAAAGAAAATACTCAGATACAGACTGATTGGCCCCAACACTGGTGTTGAACCCCAAATTGAAACTTTTACCATTTGACGCAAGACACTTGTGTTGCTTTATTTATGTAAGTGCATCAAGACATTCTGCTTGCCTATGAGCTGGCATGTCTTGGTTTATCAAAATCCTACAGCCCATGCTGCTGGGTTCATTGGTAGAGATGATGGACACATTTGTTCTGAGGAACATAAGGAACCAAAAATATAAAGCAAAAGAAGATTTCATAGCAGTACAGTGTATTGGTACTGTACACTGTAGAAAGGTTGGAGAGGATGAATACAACATCATCACTCGAGGAAATACCACATTGGGTGAAAAAAGAAGATAATTTAATGGCCTAATTGTATTGGGTCTGGCTGGGATGGACTTAATTTTTCTTCATAGCACCTGGTATGGTGCTGTCCTGAATTTGTGACTAAACTGGTATTGATAGCACAATTGAGCAGTGCTTGCACAGTGCCAACACTCTCTCTTTTTCCAATTCCTCCCCAGCAAGTAGGTTGGGGGTGCACAAGAAGTTGGGAGTGGACACAACAAGAACAGCTAACCCAAAATGACCAAAGGGACATTCCATGCCATATAATGTCATGGTCAGCAGTAAAATGGAAAGGAAGGGGATTTTGGGGAAGGTAGCCATTGCTCAGAGAGTGGCTAGGAGTTGGTCTATATGTGGGAGGTGGCAAGTATCTTTACAGCACTTGTTTTTTGTTTGTCTGTTTTTTCTTCCTTCTTCCCCTGTCCCTCACTTATAAAACTATCTTAACCCATGAGTTTTCTTCCTTTTGCTCCACGTATTCTCTCCCCTGTCCAGGGTGGCAGGGAGAGGGGAAGTGAACAAGCGTCTGTGTCGTGCTTATCTGTCTACCATGGTTAACCAAGAGCAGGAAACTTCCATTATCAAGTTTAAGTATGACTACGGAATTTGTCATTTAGGAACAGAGCTAGGATATAGATTGAAAGTATCACTGCTGTCAACAAGTAGAATGTAGTTATTCCTTGTTGGGATAACCTGAGGAAGTATGGGTTTGAATGGACTGAATGGACTGCTTGCTGGGTTGAAAACAGATGGCCAACTGAGCTCTAACAGTAAGGATCAATAGTTCAATGTCCTATTGGTGTCCTCTAAGTGGCAAAGTAGCGCTGGGATTTATTATAGGGCCAATATTACTCAGTATCTTCACCAGTGACCTAGATTAGGAGACAAACACACTGTCAGCATTTTAGCCAACGATACTTGATTAGGAAGAGTGGTTAATAAAAAGAATGACTGAACCACAGTTCAGAGGGCTCTTAATTGAAGACTATGACAACTGAAGTCTCAATGAAGAACAGGCAAGATTCTGTGTTGAGGGTGGAATAACTCCATGTGCTGGCACAGACTGGAAAGCAACTAGCAGAATAACAGCCATATGGAAAAAAACCTGGGGGTTATGGTTTAATGACAACCAACAACGTGTTCTTTTGGCAAAAGGCAAATCACAGGCTACGTTCTGAGTAGCATGGCTTACAGACAAAGGGAAATTACTAGCCCCTCCAACTCAGCACTTGTGAGGGCATACCTGAAATACTGTGTTCAGTTTAGGGCTGTCAGTTCAAGAAGCATGTGGAGAAACTGGATGGGGTCCACTAAAGGACTACTGAGACAGTCAGAGGCCTAAAGTACATGACCTACAAGAAGAGGTCAGAATCTTAGGATAATGTAGGCTGGAAGAGACTTCTGGTGGTCACCTGATCCAAACCCTCACTCAAAGCAGGAACAACTCTAATCAGGATGCTCATGGCCTTTCTGCCAGTTGAATTTTCAGTATCTATAGAGATGGCAATTCTACAAACTTGCTGGACAACACGTCCCAGAATTTGAATGCATTATTTGAGAAAAATGTTTTCATTATATCTAACTGGAATTTCTCTTAGAGTAGCTTGTGTCTATCATCATCCTGTCTCTAGGTTGAGTCTTGCTCTCTTTTCTCTGTACCATCTTGCTAGATACCTGAAGGAAGCAATAAGATACCCCCTTAGCCTTGCCTCCTTAGGCCCAAACAAACTTAGTCCTTTCAGCCTCTCTTTATATGTCATATGCTCAGCCCTGTTAGATATTCTGATAGCTCTTTGCTAGACTTGCTCCAGTATTTCAGTGTCCTTCTTGCACTGGACAAGGTATTCAACTTAATTAGTCTGGTGAGGAAGAGATTAATGAGCAACCCATTATCTGCGCACAACTGTTTGAGGGGCAGATACAAAGAAGACAGTGACAAACTGTATCTCTGTAGTTCCATACAATATAACAAGGGAAAACAGTAATTAAATACAACACAATTTACTAAAGAGCAAACAAATGTATGACTTTACACTAATAGTGGAGTTGAGATTAAAAATAATCAAAGCATGACCCAAATAAAAAATGCACACATTGCATTTCAGTAAGGTAATTAACAGGCAATGACAGAGTAAGCTAATTGGAACACTGTACTAAAACAGAAAAAAACTGCAACATGGGCTGAAGTAAAACATAAGAGGATTTAATTCTTGTTAGAGTCATTGCTTCCAGCAGTCTCCACAGAAAGGGCTCAAAAGTTAATAAGCCTATGCCTTTGCATTACCTTTTTATATTTTAAATCACTTTTAAAAAGAAAAAGTCTTTTACCTCTAAAAAAACGTATCTTAGAACATTTGTGTCTACAGCAGTTGCTATGTTCTATTTTTTCTCTTTCCACAGTATAGTTGTGGAAATATTGCCTTGGAAGGAAGTTATCTTAATTAGATTAAAATAGCACCAGAAAAGACTGAAGGAATAAAATTCTCATTTTTCACTCATCAGCATAGTTGTATATTCTTTAAGGGACTAATTGACTTAATTTACAAGTCAAATATTATTAGCAATAAAACTAGAAACAAATATTTCAGATAACATTCTACCTGGAAGATTTTCTCACTGATTTCTCGTTCATGTAAAGGGACTTGCTTATAGTTTCGGAACTCTGACACTTCCCCACTTCTGAGCTGCAAGAGTCGGAATCTCTTTGATCTATTAAGTTCCTGATCAGAAACAAAATTAAATTCTTGCTGCAACTGTTCCAATCTGAAGAAATCAGGAACGCGTGCCTCCCCACTTGTGGCAACCTAAATTAGTAAAAAAGTTATTAACCTTTTCATACAAAGTGACAAAAGTCTATAAAATACCTTTTTAAGTCTTACATACATATTGCAAGGATGCACATTTTAACCAAAAGCAAGAGATGGATCAAACTGAGACTGAAACACTAAGTGTTTTAAAGTAGGTTTTTGTTGAGCAAAGTATATGAGATTATACATTTAAGAATAAAATAAAATTCTGTTTCTTCAGAACATAAACAAAACATTAAAGAGTAGGAAAACTACAATATAGCAGAGTAACCTAGGAAGCTGTACTGTAAAGATGATTCATTTACACAACTAAAGCTATATAAAGAGCTCCTCAAGTTGATGTTCAGAAAAGTCCCAAATTCTGCAATACACTAGATCTCTTTGTGCAATTGTCACTAATGAGCAACTCCCTAATTAGTACCATACAAGTACAGTGGGAATACTCCTGCACTTTAAGGAAACAACAAAGTCCATATTTTTTTAAATATGTACATTAATCAGTTTGCATATTCCCCTACACCCATTTTTCACCACTAGAATACTACTGAATGGATTAATAAATCATGGTCATTAATAAATCATTAACTCACGGCTAAATTGATTAATAAATCTTATTTTTAATAGACATTTTGCTTCTTAGCACTCACACAAGTATGTCCATTACAAGTTCAAATGTTACTACATCCTTGGCATGCATAAAGATTGCCTGAGAAGGTACTGCTGACTAGGTGTTTCACAACTCCGATAGCCCTACAGTTCTGACAAAGCCACCTACCGTGATCAGCTGCATCAGAGCTGCATTGTTTGGGTCATTTGGATCAATTTTTGCTTCCATTGCCCACTTAGCTAGTTTCTTCATGTCAGTTAAGCCAGATGTGCCAATGGATGCAATTGCATCAACATTTTTTAAAGCACTAAAAAGACAGAATTGACAGAACTTATACCTAAAACACATATTATTTAGCAATATAAAATAAGTATTTAAAACAAGCTTAGAAAAAGCCAAAAAACTCCCCACAACCTGAATAGTAAATTCCACCACACAATTGTTACTTGTAGCTAAGCAACTGTGGGAATGATTAATTGGAAAGTAAAGGGGAAATATGAAGGAAATGGTGGAAGGGAACTTTTATACAAGGTAGTAAGGTGCTCATTGATACGTTCATGATACATCTACATTAGCCCATGTTGCTGATTACTAGGAAGTAAGATGAAAAATTGCCTCACAGTATGAAAGTTAACATAAAAGTTTTGACAATTCACACTGAAAGTAACTTCTCAGATGTACAGTTCTGGCTTGCGCTGTGTCTTAGATCCTGCCTTTGACCTGTCTCCTGGATGGCTCTTTCAGACCTGCATTGTAGCCTTGCTCTCTGTCCCCTTTCCTGCTGTTTCTGGATAGACCCTGGCGAACAATTTATCCCCTTGCCATGCGTGGGACTGCTGCCAGCACCCTGTTCTGCCTGTCATGTTCAGCTCCTGTAGGTCTGCAAGGTGGCTGGCAAGGGCACTGCCTGTGCTGGGACACTCTTGCATCCTTCTCCCATGTGGTGCAGCCCTGCTTTTGTTCTTCCCTGACACTACAAGTCCCAGCTCCACTCCTTATCCTTTGGATGCTCCTGCTCACTTTCTTGTATTCACAGCAAGGCAAGGAAGCAGGGTAGGTAGTCTGGAGGCCATTTGTACATTGACTTACTGGCCAGACTTCTGGCATCTTCACACAAAAGCCACCCCTCAAGCCCCCTGACTACCAAAACCTTGCCACATAAACCCAATACACCAGGACGTGCATGTATTAGCCAAGTATCATAGAAGATGAATGTTGCCCCTTCTCTTGTTAGGGGTGCTAATTTGAGTCTTTCTTCTCTACTTATCTGAATATATTCAAGAAAGCTTTAAGAATTTATGGGTCTTTCTCACACTTGGTTAGAATCAGCCAAATATCCAGCAGCTACTGGAGCAGCAGATAAAGTGGTAAGATGAAGGTTAGATCTTTAGGCACCAGTCTTGAACAAATTGTGCTGAAAAGCTAATGGGCAGCAAAAACTAACTTTAGGTCCTGAAAATCTTGTCTCTGACTTTCACAACAGACAATGAAAAGTCACAGAGGGCTGTTCATCTCTAGAGGGCGATTGAAAGAAGAGTGTTTTACAGCTAACTTCCTTCTGAAATTCCCCATTTTTCCATTTACTACAGTGATTAGTCTCCCGAGTTGAAAGTTATCCTTTGGGAGTGCATCCTTATGTTTTAATCTCATGCTATTCTAGTCTCACTGAAGTCAGGGGGTTACTCATACGCTGATCAGCAAATTACTCTAACGGCTGCAGCTTGGGTCAAAAATAGTAACAGAGTGATTTGGACGCCAATGTCTAGCCTCTAAATAAAAAAAATCTGACAGAATCTAATCAGCTGGAAGAGGTACAGGAAAACTCTTAAGGCTTTACAGGGAAGTTACCTGAGGACATTACAAAAGCAGACTGTATGTAACATCTCTTTGACTTTACTGGAATTACATAAAAGCAACAAAATTTTAAAAACCAACAAATAATCTACAATATCCAACTTGCAGCCACAGGGCAAAATAGATTGTTTTGAATGGAATATACTAATTTCTGCATGTCAACAGGCTTCTGATGGAGAAAAATCATGAAAGAATATTATCTTGGAATGATCCAGCAGATGAGAATTTTTCACTGATTAATTCACTAACGGTGTCAAGCCCCCATACTAAGTTCCACTGCTTTCATAGTATAATTTTTATCATTAATTACAGAAAAGGTACTTAAAGCATATGTCCTAATAGCGTCTCCAAATGCACTTTGGATAAGAAAGAGCTGGAGCTTCTGTTCTTAGCAAAATGATTACATTAAAGTTCCTTGCCAATATATACATCTTCTATTATAAAATCATAAAAGTGAATTAATCAGCTTGAGTTTAACTTTAATATTGTCTATAAATAGTAATCTAAAAGATAAAATTTCTAACTAAAATCTATTTAACCAAAAAACATGTACCCTAAGATATCTGTAGAGGGCTACAGCACAAAGTAATACCTAAACTTAAAAACAACAAAGAAGGTATGGATGCCCCATCCCTGGAGGTGTTAAGGAAAAAGATTATGAAAATTCTTGATTATGAAAGTCCATGTTTTTTTTTAAGTACTAGTATAATCACTTTCCCATGAATCACTGAGAATTCATATCATATCACCTTGGAATGCCTGTCTTTTGCTGAGATAGTGGAGGAATTAAGGTGATTTCTTTTTCTCCAACTGTCCAAGAGACACTATTGGATACCTTCCCAGAGGTCATTAAAGTCATTTTGTTGCTACCATCAGCTTCAAATGAAAAGGACACACCTATTAAGGAGGAAAAAACCCAAAGTATTTATGTTCATCCATTCAAATACAATGTCTAAACATCTTTACAAATACTTCCTGAAAATAATTAGCCAAATAACCTGTGCCTTTATATAAGTTGGGTAAAATGAAACAACTTGATTCTGCCATATGCTGTGGGGAAGGACTCTGCTCTACAAAAGGAGTGAAAGATTTCATTCCACCTACAGAAAGGCTTTCCATTTGGGTTGGAAAGCAACGCTATCCCTTGAAAGCTATGACAAAGGCTTTTTTTCTTCCCTTATAGATGCACACTATTTAATATTTCTGGTAATTTTCAGATTCAGCATACTGTTATCAGTGAAACAGAAATTCAGTGTCAAAAGAATTATGCATGACTGAAAAGTCAGTGCTCAAGCTTTGTGATACGCAACTGTATATACAGTCATCATGGTCAATGACATTTACACATACATTTGTTTTAATGATTTTTTACCACGTTTCTTTCCTCCACTGCTTTTTATCTAGCTTGATCTGTATTTCATATATGGCAAATTTATGCAAGTCAGTCATCTTATAATGGTGTTCAAACTTATATAAACTTGAAAGTTCCGTATGCTACTAGGTATTATTCCTGTTTCCACTTTTTCTACGTCTCCCTTGTTTTACCTTTTTAAAGTCCCAGGGATAAAATGTGCTGCAGGAGGTCATCACAGCAAACAGGAACACAAAAAAATTAATCTGCATATACACTTATATACATATACATTCCTCAGTGGTTTAAAACATTAAAATGACTGGAGCTATACTGATTAATACCATTTGCTTGCTCTGCAGTGTCAGAGGCCTGATTACTTAAATACTCAAAAAAAAATGCAAACACCTTCTATAGTTAGTAGCTAATATAGCTATTGATACTACAAGCCAAATAATAAAACTACACATTTTTATTATATACTTAAAGTTAGTAAGAGACAAAAATTCCACAGTAAATGTCAATAATAAGAATCATGACTATTTTATAAGATTCAGATGCAGAAGCTGTAATGCTCTTAACAGAATTTACTCTTAAGCTTATGCCAGCCACTAACTGCTGCACAGTTTCAGAAAAAGGAGAAACATTGAACCTAGAAAGACAGAGAGTTCCTACCACTACCAACTCCTTCATGCTCCAACATCACACGCTGATTGCTGCTGAACTCTATTTCTTCTATAGGAGCACTGCCTGTCAGAACCGTAGTCTCAGGAACAGGTATGAACACTTCAGCCAACAAAGTGGTACTGCTCATACCCGTTGTTTCATATATCTAGGAAAATCATAGTGATCGACATAAGTAAAACAGATTACACATGTATTCATAAGAAGTTGAAAAAATATTGTAGGGTATTTGGACAAAAGGTTTGACTATGACTTAAGCATGAAATAATTCATTTAAGGCAATTACATTCATTTATTTTCTAAAATACCCAATTATCAGACCTTTCAGCTACCAGCACCTAACTTGGTCTGAATTCTTCTTAAACTATATCCTTCTCACCTTTCTAATGCACCTGAGAATATGACAAACTCTAGGCTTTATAGAGCATCACTGTCCAATATGCAACTGTTTGTGACAGCTGCTGGCTTCAGGTGAAGGTGCCAGAGGGATTCTGCCTCATTAATTCTCCCTTACCATGAAAGGCAGGGTAAGGCACACAGTCCCCGATCTGGCAGTACTGCAGGCTGCTTCCCTCTTTCCTGGCCTGTTGTAGGCTCAGAGTGATGTGAGTGATTTTTCCATTCAGATGTGTTTAATCCAGGAAGATGGTATTCCTTTCCCCTTTCAATTTGTGCATTACATAAATGGAGCAGGCAAGGGGTATACACCCTCCTCTGAACGACCAGTGATAAGTTACCTAACAGGAAAAGTCATCTAACAGAAGTAGTGTTCCTCCTAAAAATACGTTGCATTGGCTCTGAGAATTATTTATGTGACTCATTCATTATTTCATACTTGGAATGAGGGTGGTGGTGGTTTGACTTAACTGAACTGTTGATCAAGTCAAGTGCAGTTATAGACATCACTAGCAATTAATTTTTTTCTTATCCCCCTCCAGCAAACATTATGATGATTTTACCAGGTGGACAATGTTTTAAGAAGACCATTTTGGAAAGTTTATCTGCAATGTAAATCAGTTTTTCTAAAATTAAGCATTGGTCCATTAACATATTTAATCACATGCCCCAATTATTTAATTTCCCCCATGCAGCCCATAGTCATGTTATATAAAACAGATATATATATATATATAAGGTGAGATAAAAAGCACAAGCATCAAAAATGCAGCAGTAAAGTTGAAAGTCTGTGACTGGAGAAGTCAGGAACAGGCAGAAGACTCATGATTTACAAAGGGTCTTTCACAGGTTTTTCAGTCTTCACAACAGTACCATAGAGGAAAATACAAGGATTACAGGAGTAATTATTTTTCACATTATCTTTTTAAAAGTTACTATGATAAATCATTACCTACCTGTAGTTTCAAACTCTCTGGCCAGTTGAATATTTGTAAATTGAAAATCTGTCCAAAGTGAACTCTGAAATCTGAAGTTATTGGTCGTGTAACAGTCCTTGATACTTCTTTGGAGTTGAAAAGGACTTTTATAAATGCAGAGCGTCTCTTCACATCTTCTCGTCGCAAAACTTCCGCTCTGGAAATATGTCAAACAAAATGTCAGATCATTTTTAATAGCGTTTTTATTCTTTGGTTATTTTTAATGAGAATCTGATTCCTCAAGGGGAAACAGAAGTCACCTAAATAAAGATGGTATTTTTCTGGAAACGTCACTACAGAGGAATGTCTTTAAAACTATTATTTAGCACTTACTTTATCTTCTCATTAACATAACATCATTTAAAAATTAACAGGTCAAATTTTAGATCCACTAAAGCCATCTTCATATAAAACGAGTTATTTAGGGAAACAAAATTCCCTTCTACTCCCTTCCTCCAAAGCACAACAAATGATATCCAATTGAGTTAAGGTTTTGAAGTTTTTAGTTATTGGGAGTAGAACAGCCAACCAATATTCCTTGATTAGGCTATTCGCCAAATAAGTACAAAACAAAGCAGTTCTTAAATGACTAAAATCTGCTAGATGTATGTTAAATTGCATGTGGAAATGTGGAAATTAACACAAGTAAATTTATTTTATCCACAGTCAAATCTCTGGTTTACTACATGATTTCTTTATTTTCCCCTTGTTGACTATAGCACAGACCTGGTGTAAAGGACTAGGTAGTGAGAGCGGTACTGCCAGAAGCGACCTAGGCTATACACTCAAAACAACTTCTTTATATATGCACAACTGTTCTATGCAGGTGCTCAAGGAACATCAGAAGGTTCAAAGGGAATGTGTAGACATGCATTCTCCAGGTCCAGTATATACAAGGTTACATGTGACTTGAAAAACAATTGAGTTATATCGGCTTCAGAAGCAGAAGTTTTAACGTTGTAATCACTAGGCTAAATAGAAGAGTGAGCACATGCTTCTGAAGTTGTACAATCAACAAAGTAATTTGCAGGCCAACATTTATCTTACCGAGGACACAGCTCAGTTGGAGTTATGCTTCCTGACAGGACCAGTTCAGGAATTAGAACAGGCTCTCCAGGTTTCCTCCTGCAGTTGTTAGCTTTTTCTCTAACCTGCTGCTCTATTTCCAGGCTATCGGCCATTTTAGGTGGAATGGGTTTTACACGTTCCTCACTAACATCACAATCTTCTACTGATTCTTCTCCTTCGTTAATGTTATTTTTCTTCTTTTTCTTCTTGGACTTCTGCACATAAAAATAATAATATTATTCCTGAACTAGTTTCAATCAGTAGAGTTTTTTTCTCTTGTTCTCTTTATTTACAAGTGATAAACATATATGGGTAATGCCTGTGTAATTTTAAAATCAGCACACACAAAAATAACATTTCTCTCATTCTGTAGAACTACTTTAGATTCAGATTTCAGCAATGTATTCCATTCATATGTTCCAAAAACATAATGTGCTTCAAACAAACCATTTATTTAACCTTCCCAACCAACTTACAAAATAAACATATTTCTTGAACATTATGCCTAGCAGTTGACTTCTCATTTAGCCTGAGTTACCATGTGCATTCTCTTAGGGACGGACTGAAGGAAGGTAACTCAGTAAGTAGCCACAGTTGTTCACATATTTTTCTTAATATTCTTTCTTTCTTGGCTTAGTTATATGTTACCCTTTTTGTTCTTGTATTTCCTCTTAAATTTGTCTAGTCTCTTCTACCTTTAGTGTCTTCAAATTTATCTAGTCTCTTCTACCTTTAGTGTCTTCCTTAGATTCATGTGATCGGTGCTAGTAACACACCAACAGCAGTGATTAACCAAAAAATACTTTGAGTAAAATAAATTAAAGTAGTTCTGGGCATGAAAAGAAGGTCTGTGTACTACATTTCACTCTAAAAGGAAAGAACAATCATCTCAGTCTCAAGACAGTTTGTAACTAACACCATGAAAAGATGCTGAAGGCATCTTTGGCTGTAACCACCCACTGTGGTATCTGTGAAAGCATAACTGGTTAGAGGTAGATGAATATTTCCCATTAGGATCAATGCTGAAGACTATATGCCTTCATTTTAAGGTTTACATTTATTAATCTTATCCTATAAGTGAAATGACATGATACCAGTGAGTCATGTGCCTACTTGTGTTCTGATAACAGGAATTTCCAATACTTGCAGATCAGCTTCCCCTCAAACATTTAAAGTGCCTTCCATATATATGCTGCCTGTACCTGAAAAAAACTTTCCATAAAACTATCAGCAGATGCACTAGATTCCCGAAAACTGTACATGAAGCATTTCCTTAAACTTGATTTTGCTTTGGTATCCAAAAAACCACAGTGTTAAAACTGGGCAGTAATTACAGTCAAGTATAATCACCCTCAGGCATCCAGTGCATTGCCACAAAGCTATGAAAGCAAGTCTGATTTTGCCGTCACTGCCACAGGCTATTTCAAAGATCATCCAGGTGCAGTGTATTGTTCTAGCTCCTGTATTTGTCAATATCCCTTTGAAGGACTAATGAGACAGTAAACACAGTACAGATTATTAGCAATAAAGCTTTTAAGAGGTAAAAGGCTAGAATATTAATTACATTTTCCAGTTTTGAGACATTCCTGAACACAAATTTACATGAGATGACATGAACTGCTTGTTCATTGGAAACACCTTATAATTATTTTGCTTCACCACTTACACACACCTAAAATTAATTTATGTTTTTTCTTTGCAAGGACATGAATTCAACAGGAATGCTACAAAACTATTAAATTTAAAGAAAGAGCTGCTGAAGTGCTGGAAATCAATACCAGGAAGACAATGCCCCACAAAAACCTAGCATATTTTCTTTTTTTAATTAAAAATTAATTTACTAACAAATGCATCCAAATAAATTACAAAATTTATGCATAACTGTCCTGAAATTGATGTTTTTTTCTGTATTAGGAGAAATTTTGAACATATTTAGTAATCATTTTAATTTTTGTGAAACTGAATGATTTAAACAAACCTGTGTCTTCCTCCAAGATTTCCACTCTCGTAGCTCAGTTTTATACTCCTCCATTTTCTCTTCATATTCTTCCATACATTCTTCTAGTAATTCATTTATCTCAGCCTGAATTTCTGCTTCGTATGCTTTCTCATCTGATGTCTGATCAACCTCTTCCCTTCAAAACAATAGTTATCAACATGTTGCATAAGTTAACGTAAGGGCTACAGTTAAGTCTATAATATATAACATAAGGTTACCTCTCCATGAATTAATTTCATTATATCAAAAGTGTTTTATTTAAAAATACTAGTATAGTTTAAGAGTAAATAGCAGACAGTTACTATCCAAAATTAATATTTTTCATATGAATGAAACTTTTTCTTTACTCATTAGCCTGTAGAAATTCCTTTCTGTTACAGTAATTATTTGTTATTTTAACCTTCTTTCCTCTCCAAACTCCAAAAGAGTAGTGGTAGGCTACACCAGTGCCAGATACTACTCAAATTCTTACTTTTCACCTTTCATATCAGAATTCTAAGTTCCCAAATTGACTTATTAAAACTCCAGTGCTGGCAAATTAAGTACAAAAAGTGTTATCAAAACATACTTCCTCAAACAAAGTTTCAGGGGTGTGTTAGTAAACTTCTGAAAGTCACGGAGGGATTTAATTTCTTTCCAAACTTTTATAATGGTCTTAAGCAACATTCTGTCTTTTTCTTCTTCAGCATCGCGAAGTCTTCTGGTTTGCCTAGAAATACATACACATATGCACAAAATCAGTCAGAGCTATATAACTCAGTGGAACAATGAAGTGAAGACTTGTGATATCAAAAGCCAAGTGACGTGGGTTTCAATTTGATTGATGGCTGCAGTGGTTTAAATCCAAGGAGCATAAAACCCAGACTTGAAGATGGCAGAATTTGATTTCCTTCTGTACTCTGCTCTCTTACATTTTGGACAATCTGACTTCAATTGCAGTTCATTCTCTAGAGATCCCAAAGTTTTCTGAAATGCTTATTACAGCTGTATATCATTAAAAACATTTTAAAGTCAATTCATGTAAACAACAGCTCAGGAAACCTACACTGCTGCTATGAAGTAATGCTTATTAGAATCGTACATTACAAAATATGTTTTAGACTTAACATGCTTCTAGCTCCAGTAAAAAGGACTTGCAGAGATGAAGTAATGCAAGTCCTTTGACAGCCCCTACAAGATTCTTAACACACACAAAATCAATAGGGCTTTTTTTTGCCTCAGAATTGATATTTCACATTTCTGCTCTCTAATGTGTTTGTAGAAGAGCTATTCATTAGCACTTTTAATGATCAACACACATTTCCAATGTAAATGTCTATGCAGCACAAGCACAGACTGTTTCCAGTACTCTCTTGGTAGCTACACGTGTCTAGTAAAAATAACGTGATTTAAAAAAAAAAATAGAAGATGTAAATTAGCACATTATTACTGGTAATATTCAGAGAATGTGGAAGACAGTTAAGCTGAATTAGAGCTGAAAGCAGAAATACATCAAACATTATTTAAAAGCATAAGCAAATTTAGTAAAAACAATAAACAAAGATGAAATACAGACTTCCAGAAAGCACTATGAGTAACTTCTCCACTTCACTAGCTAGCAGTTTGAGTATTACTTATCCATGCAGGTTAATAACCTTTTATTCTTTGTCTTCCAGATGAAGCTAGAAGATGAAGCTTAAAGACATGAGAAACTTATAGCTCAGTAATTACACTTATCTAATTTATTAGATTTGGAAGCAGGACCTCTCAGTAGAGAATCACCTCTGCTAAAATACATCAGCTGCAAGAGCCTGAAACCTGCAATACAGTATACTTTGGCTTCCTCCTCAGCAAGCAAGGAAAGTAGGGCAGAAATTGTTAATTTGAAAAAGTTTTCTGTATAGAGATGACATTTCTCCCTCAAAGTGATGGAAAACTAGAGCTCTGATCTTCAGACAGCAAAGAGTATACATCAGCAATGTTACTGGAGGGTGGAGGAAACTATTAGATTATTTACATGCTACGCTCTCTTCACATCTGTAATTTCTCATCTGTAATTTCTCATGAGTGTACTACATTGACCATCAGGGAAATACAATGTTAAAAGAGAGACAAGGCAGGTCAGATTTTTTCACAACATACGTGGTCCAAGTTAGTAATAAACAGGATGACAGTAAATATTCCTGAGCCCATCCGAGCCTCCTATGTGTAACAGCTTCCAACAACAGAAAGAATTACAGATATGAAAACCCCTAGAATAATCCCAGCCGAACTCATCTCACATTACTTACGCAACACTGATCTCACTGACTTCAGCTGACTTTCTCCTGATTCATAATAGCGTGACACTAAACTAAAGTGCTCAAGACCTAGAAAAACACTTAAGAGATCCAGAATAAATATTCTATCTAATTAGAATTAACCATCAAGCAAGCCTCGAGGTTGGTGCCAAAATTCAAGAATCTCCTTCCCACAGTGAACCTTCTCATTACTATTCTCACCCTTTCCTTAGTGAGAGCTCCTGTCTCCAAGGTACTGTGTGATAATTACACATCTCCTGCTCCTAGACCTCTAGCAGACGTGCTAAGAAAATATTAGTAAAATCTACTCTTTTTTTCAATGGAAGGAAGACTTAGTCCTTCAGTATAAAATAATACATTATAGGCTTCTATATGTCCTGCACAGATACCCATGTATTACAAGACAGCATACTTGAAGGATGAAAACCTGAGGAAGCAATTCCCAAACTAAGAGTAGTAAGTGGGTGTGTAAGTGTAAGCAGATGAAGATTTCAAGACTGAAAGTAGAAGTAAATACAATATTTTTTAAAAATCTTTTTTATCGTGTGATCCACTACCTCAGTCTAAACTTTTTATTTAAATTAACATATCATCGTCTACTTCCAGATTGTGCAAAACTTTCAGATTTTTATTAAGTATCTACTAGTTAAAAGGCTGTTCAGCATAGATCTCCAAAATAAGTTTTATCATACTGCTTACACCCACAGCTCACCGCTGTCCATCTGCCAAAAACAATATAAACCTTCACTACCAAGCCAAGAACTGTAATGCATTTTTACTACCCAGTTACTGTCCAAGAACAATAACTGTGATCTTGTTAAACAAAGTTCTACCATTTCATGTATATTAACCCATTGGCAAACATGCCCAAAATACCTAAGAATGGGAAGTGAATCAACAAAACTTATGTAATGAGGAAGAAGATGGAAAAAACTGGGGTTATCTCTGTTCAAAATTTACGTCACTTTCATTGTTGTGAGAGCTTCATGCATCCAGCTGATGTCTATTGAAACCTTATTTTAATTAAATTTTAATTGTACAAAACACACCACTAGTTACTAAATAATTAATAAAGTAATCAAATTAGACTACTTTTGAATCAAGATTTCAGCCTAAGTTCTATTTTCTTAATATTTTTTTTTTACTCAATTTTTCCGTAAAGAACTTTTAAGCCCTCCAAATTCTTCTAGAGCTATACATAGCAGAATTTAAAAATCTGTCATGAATCATATTCTATACCAGCATGGAAAGGAAAAAAGCAATACAGTTTTAAAAATCAATGATCTAATGAATCCATACCTACCTGATCTCAATTTTGTATTCAGGTATGCTCTGTTGTGCCATGGGACTAGGAACACCATCACTACCACCATCTATACTATCTTGCACAGCATTCCTCAAAACATGCAGCTTAAATGAACAAAGAATTAATAGATGGTTTGACATATGAGGCATACAGTGTAATGCACCTTGACATGAATGAGAAATAACAGAAACTGCATAACAGAAAACTCTGAATTGTCTTAATTCTATATTTACTGGGTTTTGCCATGTCTGTGAGATGCTGACTCTTCAAAATGAAATTCTAATCAGGATCCCTGGGCATATGAGGAAGATTTACTGCCTTTGGTCACTGTGACAGATCTAAACAAGGGGACAAGAGTAATCTAGAGATTATTCTGAAAGCTCAGCAATCAAAGGGGTTGGAGAAAAAAAGTGAGTCTGCCAAAAAAACATCTACAAAAGTTTTTTTTGGGACTAGGCAGGGCCACTAGAGGTAACCCTAGAAAATCAGTAAACAACAAAAACAAGTGGATTGTGGATTTGATTAGTGCCTTACAGAAGCTGGGCACCTTGCAACAAAGCATTTAAGCATAACATATTGAATGTAACAAGTGGAAGAAGAGAAGGTCTAAGGACAAGACAGAACTGGAAACAATGGTACAGTCCAAATGCAATTTTGAATCCATACTGTCGAGACAAGAGGGCACCCCTTCAGGTAAGACTTGACAACAGATATCACATGATTACACAGAAGATGGACACATAGTTCAGGAGAATGCAAAAATTTACATGGCTGTGAAGACAAGAGAATGTAAAGGAGTGGCTAACAGAAGAGAGGAAAATAAGGAACAGGAGTAGGACAGGATACAAAACTTTAGTTATTATGTTGCTGTAGATCTCCTTAAGGATAATACTGAATGTGAAACCAGAATGGCTGATGGCACTGCAGGGTATGAAAGTGACTACATCCAAAGCAGAAGCAATGAAATTACAAAAAATCTATCAAACTGGAGAGACAACATAACTGGAGAGCAGGAAGCATAGAGCTGAAAACACACATGAGCAACCACAAATTGAAACTCACTGATACAAAACAAGACATTGAAATAAATTTTGAAAGAAAGAATAATTGAATACATGGAAAGCTGCTCATATCATCTGGGGCACGGAGAGTCAGGAAGTGCAGTTTCTTTAGCCTGACAAAATAAGGACTGAAAGGTGATTTATTTTAAGATACAACAAGCAAGCATCAGAAGTGGATAATGAGAAGTCCACTGGGACATGGGACATGGCAGAGAGGGAGGGGAAAAGGTAGGAATAGTTGTTTAGGTTTAAGAACAATTTGGCTGCAACAATCTGGCAATTAAATAATGACTCTTATAGGAGACGGGTTTTAAAACTGCCTGTCAGTAGCAGAATGGTGGCCAAAATACCTAATTGTTAAAATCAATTTATGGAAAATATATTATGCAGTTGCCTACAATACTGCAAAACATCATGGAAACACTCAGGAAATCCTTTCCACACATAGGGTCCTGTAAAGCAGGCATGGAGACCCCAAATGTCCTATTTCACTGTTTCATGGAAAACTAAATCCAATCCTTCAAAAGTAATGACAGATTAAAGTATACCAAAGAATTATTTTGGGACACTGTATAAAATATTTGTCCAGCATTAGAACTATAACCTAATCCTTTATACCAAAATTCAGAAGTACCTGTATAGCACCTACTGACCCTCATTACAGTAATACAAAAATGACCGTACATACAATGATTCTTTTTCCCTTATAATAGCCCTTTAAGGCAGATAATCATCATCACCTTTAATTTATGGAAATCTGAATTCATATTCATGTACTTAATAATCAAACTAATTTTTAACAGACCAGCCCTACTACATAGAGCTATCTCATATCACATTTACCTCACAAATCTAAAGAATTGTTATCCTTTCAGATTTCAAAAGCATTTTAAAATGCTTTAAAAATATTCTGATAATATTAGAATTGTACTAACAATGCCTAATGTTTCTGTCCAAATTTACACCAGACAAGACCACTACCATCACTTCTAATGTACAGATGGAAGAAGAGTGATGGTACGCAAAGGGTAAGCAGCCCAGCAAAGGTCATCTAGCAAGTCAGTAACTGAGCCAGGAACAGAAAAGTCTACCTTTGACCTAGGGTTTTGCTACATCACTAGAGGGACATAGTAAGTCTGACAACAGTATGCATTTAAAACACAGCATCTGTCACAGATATATACCTGGAAATGGGTCATCAATTTTTGTAGAATTTGGTGAAATTAAATTGCTTCCTTTTAATCAACAACTGAAACTAAACTTCACAAACTTCCCTCCATCCTTGAACAAGGTCTTTTGCTGTCTGCCTGTCAGAGCCACTGTACACAATCCTGTAAAGTCTTACCTGTCATTCACTGGAAAACATGTTGGCATGTTAGTAGTACTCTAGGAATGCTACATAAATGTTACTTTATTCTAACAATTATATTCCCTTTACAACAGAATTTGCATACAGTTCATTTTAAACAGAAGATCAAAGAAAACCATAATCTTAAAAATGCAGTTCTGCACTCAACACACATCAACCTAAATGAAATATTTAGGTTTTTATCTTCTGAAAAAATGCCATCCATTACATACATTTAGAATTTCATCACTCTACTCTGAAGAACCAAATTCAGCTTTTACCTTAAACTGTCACATCGTTATCTCAATAAACTGTGACAATGCAACAGAAATACCTTGTCTGTGAGAAATTTGGTAAGATTCTTCTGTTTTCTTGCTAAATACTGATCATATAACTGAGCCAATTTAGCTGCTAACACATGCTCACGGCTAAAACAGGGATGGTGGGTGAATATCAGTCCGGAAATATCAATATCCAATTGAAAAGGTCCTTGAAAATCTCCAGGTCCAACAAGATACTGATTGGCAGCTGTCATTTTTATTGCCTGAAAGAAAAAAAGGATTTACCAGCCCTGACAAAACTATCCTGCAAAGAGATCCTGTGACAGAAAATTACACATTTAGCACTGCCTACACCTAACTATTGAGTCTTAAACTGTAAAGGCTTCTGCAGTAACCTCGCTAGCTTTATTGACAAATGGATAACACAAAACCACCACAGGTATTCTACACAACAGAATTTCAATAGCCCATGTAAGGCTGAAATAAGAAGTCATCTGTCTATACCACAGGTTTCGCTGAGCAATGAAAATGAAGAAACTGAACTGGAAAAAGAAAAGCCTGCTAGTTCTCTTTTTACCCATTTGTTTAGTATCACTTTATTTCCCCTTAGAATTGAGCTCTAAGGTAAACAGTCCAGCTCTCAGAGAGCAGCTTTCCTTCTAGACCATTTGGATTATGCAGAAGAGGAAATATGTTCTTTGGTTCCCCATTGTAACGCCAGGGAAATTCACATCAACAAAGCCCAATGAAAGCTGTCAGCAACAAAACTTAAAGAGTCTACTTCAACCTGCTACAACCAAAAGGCAATCATGGCTTATATCCTCAGGTTACAGAAATCAGAAGAGAATTAGCAGTGCTTCCTGCCTGACTACTGCTGCTCTCCTCTTTGGATTCTTCAGGAGAGATTCATCAGAGATATTCTGGTACCATAAAAGATGGAAGTTGTGAGTTACATAGTGCCCCCCGCTTAGTTACATAGTGCAGTTCATTGCAGCCCCTTCGTAAGAACTGGAAAAAGGGTGACTGAGACAGGAATTCAGCTGTTGCATAGCTCTTTTACAGGACTGGCATAAAAAGCTATGAAACACACAAGTTCACCTGATTCTTAAACATTCAGTTTTTCATCAAAATATTTAATATGCCATAATCTGTCATAAAAATGACAGCTTTGAATTCCTTATTCTTTAACTATTTTTCTGACCATGAAGGACCCCTAAGCTTAATGCCTTACTTTCAACAGTGATTTGGGTATTTACATGTCGCTGTTCATGTAAACATGGTGTTTTTGAAACATAAGCTCTCTTGGCCTATCTTTACTAAGATCTAACCAGCAAACTCTTTTCCTGCATGCAGAAACACCCTGCATAGAGCTGGGGTACTAAATGCATCAGGAGAATTGCATATTTGTAACCAGCATCAGTTAAAGGGCAACAGTCAAATCTGTATCAACAGCAGCAGCCAGAAACCCCTGTGTGTCCCAAAACAGCAATCTACTTTAAAGTCTAAAAAGATACAGTTTTTCCAAGGGGGTACTAGAGTGCTCACAAGCAGAACAATCAAAGCTCGGTTAAAGCTTGCTGAACGGTTTTAATTTAAACTTATTTTCAGTTGTACTGACTGCACACTGCAACTGCTATTTGCCAGTGTAGGTATGCTGTGGTTGAAGGAAACACAAAAATCACAAAAAAGATCTGAACTGATGCTACGTAACTCAAAATTAGTTGCTTTCTACATGAGTGAATGGCATGTAAAGCCTTATTTCGGAGGAGTTTCATCCCTGTGAAATAACCATCGCACACATGCCCTTCAATTTTTTCTCACTGAAGCTGCAGAGAGCACCTCTGTCCTGATCACCAAGTCTTTTTACCAGCTCCTGCCACACGGAAGTTTATAGATACACTAAAATAGGAACTACCCTACTTTGGCATGAGAATATCCAAGGATGCCTCATGAAGACTTTAGGGACTCACAGACTGGAAGCAGTTTGTCATGGACCGTCACTTTATTGTTTTAACCATTGCTACCTGCTAAACTCTTCATCTTTCTGTATGCATTACTTTTACAGAAAAATACAAGTGGAATATACTTGAAAAAGTAGAGCACGTTTAAAGACCAGTTGTGGAACCCCAAAAAGCAGTCAGTACTCACGGTTCTTAGCACAAAACCCTTCAGCTCCTCAGGGTTTCTGCTCCAGAAAAACTCAGATATTGGGTCTCAGGAACCACATATGTGAAATATGCCTACCTTTCTATACACCGTTTCAAGTTCTGGTGCAATGCCTTCTTCCAATGAGAATATTGGAGGCCTAGTAGAAGACTGTTTAATTGGATTAGGCAATGCTAAGATTTTGCCATCATTACCAAACCACTCTTTTCCCTAC
>NW_010103120.1:7080-14974 GCF_000699245.1 Pterocles gutturalis | reverse complement strand
CAAACAAAACATAATTTTATATCATTTCTTATTTCATATAGAAATAACTTGCAAAACTATAATTCTTACAAAAAAACAGTTATGGAAGAAAAGGTGACTATGAATTGTTTGTGACTGAATTAAGGAAAACTTTTCTAAGACACAAAATTTAATCTTCAAGTACACTATAGATAAGTTTTGAAATCAAAAGACCAAGAGCTTGCTCAGACTTCAAATATACTGAATTTTTTCCTTCAATAGTCAGGGTTACAACAAAAAAACAAACAAAAAAAATCAACACATCATTTAACATTTAAATGTTATATTTTCTTAAATCACTAAAATTGGAAGAATTGTAAAGTTTTACAAAAGACTGCCACCCACATCTTTAAATTGCATTATAAAAATCATAAAACAAAGAATTAGAGCTAAATGGCAACTCCAAGAGATCATTTATCAAAATGAAAGTAGATGAGGTAAGTATCTTACACATCAATTGCTGTCCACGGCTTCACACATTAAACATTGTCCTAATTCATCACCATACTCTCATGACCTGGATTCAACAACAGCATAAACCAGTGCAGCTGCTGAAAGATGCTGGTCTGCTCTCTTATTCCCACACCAAACAGAACCAAACATTGATGTGGTAATACAATGAAACAAACCAGAAAACTTACTGGGTTGAAGCTGGCCAACTAAATTTTTACATCCAAATATTCCAAATCTTATCTCTGCTAGCCCATGAAAAATTCATAGAATCATAATAAAACATAAAGGGCAACTGCTGTATAGTAGCTTAAATGTATACTAATCTATACACTTTATTGTATATATACAGTAGGCCTATACAGTAGGCTAATATAGCAGGATAAAATACATCCAAGCCACCTCCACTGGTGTTTCATAAGCCATTCTTTAAAATCTAACAGGATTCTAAGACCTCTCCAGATAATCTATACCAATATTCAATGACACTTACAGTCTGACCAGTAAATTTCTGCAAGTCTATTACTTCATACTACCTTCAGTGGACACAGAAAACAGTCATTCTGTATTGCTTCCTAATCTTCAGGTGAATAATAGCAATAGTGCCCCGTTCTTGCATAAGTCTTTATACGTACCACTAGCTCTTACAGTATTTTATAAAAAAAGTAAATTATAATTACCCCTATTGCAGTGGCAACTAAACTCTGGCACAGACAAGTGAAGTGATTCGTTCCCCTTCATTCCCCAGCAGGGTATGAGCAGAGCCAGGAAAAGACACCAGTTTTCCAAGACCTTGTCTGGTGCTCTACCTATTGGGATACACCAAAACACACTCCCACAAAAAAATCCACATTTTCTGACATCCGATACTGCTAAATGATTTAAAGATGAAAGCCCCACTTACCATGACCATCTACCTACTTCACTATAACAAAATACTGATAAAGAAACGATTTTAAAAAGATAACTAAGAAGGTAGTGGTGACTTACTCGCTCCTGCCTGAGTATTCTGTTTTCTAAAATATTTTGATTAGACTGTGATACAAAGGGCCTTTCTCCTGTGTAAAGGCCCTCATCATCAAGGTACACAGGCTGCATGTTTCCAGGCATCTTCTCAGAAGCAGGAACTAATGAGAAATTAAATAGAAAGGCATTTAAAATATCTTATAACTGTAGTTCTAGTTTATTAATTGTCTAAAAGCCTATACCATTCTTAAAACAAATGGCAGTGCGTATTAAGCATGCTGTCAGAAATATTTTCCTAACTACGAAAAAATAAATGAATATATAACTAAAACAGTTCCTTTTCTTAAACAGGACAGATCCACAGTTTAAATCTCTCATAAAAGTGTCACAAGTCTTCTAAACAGATAATTAAACATTTCTTCACCAAAACATACTTCAAATAACTTAGTGGAGTTTAGTTTTAATGTTTGCTTGCATAACAGTGTAAAAACCCTTTAGCAGCAACAACATTTCTAAGCCTTTCCCATATAAAGTGAAACTCGAAGATTAATGTGAACTACTATTACTAGTTTGCTTAGGCTACTCTTGTGCAAAATACAGAACATGCATAAGAAGCCATGCTATCCCAATAACAGAAGGTGGAATTCTTTAAAGCCTGTTTGCAGGATATTATTCCACAATAAAAGTTATCACCTAAATCAGAACAGAAGGGACCACACTGGAAGCAGTCAGAACTAAGTTGCAAGACATGAAAAACCAGAGGCACCCAGTGTCAAATACTTTGACTTTGCACTGCAAGCTGTGCCAATACCATTCTGGTACAGACTACCGAGAGACTCATTTCTGTTTCTTTCACTTCAAATACTAAACACCAAGTGATATTATAAAGCAATTTTATAGGACTTTGCAGTTCTATGGGAATAAGGCAAAAAAGTCAGAGACACGATTGGTGTTGTGTAACTATTTCCAATACACAAAATCAGATTTTGGGAAAAGGGCCCCCTGAATTACAAAAATCCTTATGTTACATGACTTTTAGACAAAGTTGCCATATGGAAAAAAATGCAGATGTGGCCAAGTGAAGAAACAGTATAAGTTATAATGTACAGTGCATGAGCCACTCTTAATATCTAAATGCACATATCATACCCTGTAACCTGTTGCATACGTTAAATGATGTAATAGCTAAACCCCAGTGACAGAGGCCAGCCACCTTGCATTTACTATAGACAGCACCAAGGTAATTACGCCAAAGCAACTGATGTGCCCTGAGTTCACTTGCTAGCATACCAGCTGGTGACCTGCTGAGGTGTGCATGTTCCTAGTTAATCCATTTTGTCTGACCTTTTCAGACTTGACTCGACGATCAGTGTCAGAGAAACACAATTAAATCTCTCTCTACTGCCAGAGACAGTCTGATACAAAATTTTTCAGCAGATCAAAGAGTGCCATGCTATGCAAAATCCATGAACAAAACAGATAAGCACAATCTTCATACCTGCTAGCATGCTGGGAGTGAAGAGAAATTCTTTCTCCTTTTTCAGTTGCTCACAGTAGTTTTCACATTCAGCAGGTTTTATTACTAGAAAATCTTTAGCTGTCTGCCCTATAACGAACATATCATCTTTAACTAGGCATACATCTTCATCCTATAGTTTAAGTGCAAATGTCTCTGTTAGTTCATCTACTTTTTAAAATGGAGATCTTTAGAAAGTATACTTTCAGAATTTTTAAGGAAACAAAGGTTTCCATTTTGTATTAGATGATTAAAATTAATTCAAGAAGTCTGAATAAAAATATGAACATTTATTCTATAGCTCACACCATTTCATTCTCCTCTTGTTCATCCTCATGGGTTTCTATACATTCTTCTCCTGCCTCCTCTTCTTCATTTAATTCATTCTTTTTCCTGGCTCCAGCCTTTACACTCTCTGGTTCAGGATCAAAATTGAAGGTAAAGAAATTATATGCTTCCTCAGAGGAAGGAAAATCATTCTGGAACTAAGAAAAGAAGACAAACATACCTTAATATGACATTTAGAAGAAATTAAAGACAAGTGAATCTTTTCTATTAATAACAGCAATAACAGCATGTATAAACACTTGTCACAGGACAATTGTTTTATCTCAGAGAACTCAGCAAAATGCTGAAGCTGACTGAAATTTTTAAAGGATACATGAAACTTTCTTTATTGCTATACTATGATTTCATTAAATATTTCTTGAAATGTAGTTTTATTAAAAAAAAAAGTTACCTGGTTTAATTGTAACCAGCTTATTGTTTTAAATATAAACAATTTGTGAAGGAGAAACGCAAAGTTTAAGTTCTGGCCATAAGGGAGATATTCAGGTGAATTATATGAAGAGAACTTTCTAATGGCATTTTGCCTCTGAAGGACCCAGGCCCCTTTAGTGTTAGGATGAATCCTCTAATAAAAGAATTAACAGTAGAATTTTGTGGCTAATAAGTATCAATATAGTAATCTGCAAACTGCTCTAAATGGCAATTGATATCGTTCAATACAAAGGATTTAAACAGAAGAAACATTTTTCCTCCAAGGTCCAGTAATTGTGTACAGATGGATTTGATTTTTTTTTTTAATCAAATGACCCAAACACATTCTTATATTTGTTGGAGGTTCCCTTTTTATATTTCAACTGTTGACATATACCATTTCTGCATTTTAAAATTAAAAAAAACCCTCTCTTACTGCTTAAGACTAAATTCTGTCTGCTTCTCCAAACAGAATCATGAAGCCATATAAAGTTTAAATGAAATTAATACCAGTTATTGAAATGAAGGAATTGGTACTTACTGTTGACTTTTGCTTCAGCTTTTTTACAGAATCACGAAACTTTGTTTTTGATGGTAAGCGGGATTCATTCTCTTGCATCTCCCTAAATTCATCATTATCAGACTGCATAAAAATATATACAAAAGTTATAACACATATTTACAGATCCATAAAGAAAAAAATGTAAACAGCTGAATACAGAGAATAGATATCACATTTTCACATAAAAAATAACAAAAAAGAAACACAGTCACCATGGTAACAATTATACTTATTTTATATTTATTTTAAAAGGGTACATCTAATCATTACTTAACTCCTTGCTCTTTTGGATCAAGAAACAGACTGCAGAATATCAAGAAATGGCTTATTGCATACATGTTAGCTTTCTTTGCTGCTGATGAGATCGTTGTTTCTGCACTCCGTAACACAACCAACAGCATGTTAATTTCCACAAGGGGGAGAAACGGGGCAGCAGTGCAAAACCTTCCTTCTACAAAGGAGAGGCTGACAGACAGCACAAGCCGGGCAGCGGTGGTAAGGGTGCTGCTGACAGACACTGCTGACCAGGGAAGGGAATCAAGGAGCTGAGGCCAGCTTCTCATATAGCCCCTGCTGCAACCAGGAAAAACCTTTTTGCTGTTATTTTAAAAAGTGGTGTCCATTGCTTGGGTGCTTCAATACAGACTTGATCAGTTGTTTTGTTCTCTCTCAAACAATTATTGCTAGGCCACTCTAAAACTCCATGGATGATACTCCTCTACGTTTTCAAGAAAGGAGGTAGCATGGTTATCCATGTCCAGCTTCCGGAAGCCTTACCAGTCCCTGCACACATGACTGGTTCTGAGGTTGCTTCAGCAAGTTCACTTAATTGCTTTAAAATTATCTTCATCAGGCCCAGTCAACATAAACACATCTAACATTCTATCTGTTTTTACTCCTTGTGGCCTGACTTCTTAGACTAAAGGAAGGCATTTCTCAAGTTTACATCTATTCAACCTAAACTTCAACATAATAATAGCAAAAAAAAATCGCAAACCCTGGCAATCTGGTGGCCACTTGTTTAACAACAAAACAATACTTCATACGTGTGTAAATAAGTGCAGGAATAAAAAGCAAAGGTTTCAGATATACTTTATATAAAATTAGTAACCAACTTTAATAAGGGCATCACTTCCATATTTTCCTAACACAAACATAATGAAACAATACTATTTAACGTGAAAGCGATGACTATTAACTTTTTATAACCAATATGAAATGGTAACTCTCCCCTAGACAAGCAATTTAGCCAGGCTAGTTCATCTTGTTTGGAATTATAGATAAAAAAGTTACTGGTATATGCTGTTATTTCTTGGGCATACAAATTCTTTGGAACATGTTTTCTACAGCAAAGCAATCTCTTTGCAAATTCTGAAGAACGGGTGCAAGTTCTGCACAGGCATAGCCTTTATTTTTTTAACACAAAATTCATTTTCTAACACTAAACATGCTCATACTAAAAAAAAATGAATATAAAATAGTAACAAGACAATACAGGACAGTACAATGACATAAAGTTAATATCCAGCCTTTAGCAATTTCACTGTACAAGTTTATATAAAGCTATACACAGTGGTCCTCTCTGTTACAGTAATTTTAAATACTTCAAGGCATCTTAAGCAACAGAAGACATGAACCTGCAAATGACAGAAGTTTCACATGATGTTTATACTATAATGAAAGTAAATGATTATTGTTAGATATGTATATTAAAAGCAATAATCAGAAAAGTTCAATCCTGATTACTAATTCAAATTATAGTATAATTTTGATCCCATTAAAATAAATGAAATTGATCGTCAAGACTACGCATAGTCTGATTTGTTTAATGTTTTACATTCACTTTCTCATTATCAGAATAGCAAGGCCCAATGCACCTTCTTACCACTTTATCCAGTCTGACTTCTGCCTTCCTTTCTCTGGTGCTTTTTAAACGCCTTGGTCGTGGACTGGGGTCTTCTTGCAATGAACTAATTTCTGCTTTTGACTAAGCAAACCAAAAAACCTTGCTTAGTTATAATATAAATATAGTAAAACCAAAGCTACAATAATTCCCATGAACTCAACAATGTATGCACATTTGTGTTAGGGACAGAATCTTTTAACTATATAATCAGCTTAAGCGATTTTACAGACCTAGATGTTAATACCACTTATTAAACTGCGCAGTAAACTTACAAGGAAATCCATTGATTTCAAAATAGTGCAAGAATTTTCTTGACAAAAAAAAGAAGGATCTTGTAATGATTGTATCATTTGAATCATAAAACTATGATAACTTTAATATGATTTTCAAAAAAAAAAGAAAAAATAGAGCAATAGAAATACACCAGAGAATAACTGAACTGAATATTACTACAGCATTAGATATAAAAAAAGCAGATATCCCAATTCAGATTCACATAGCACTAACCAAGCAAAATAAGTGGGTTGTACTTATAGGACTAAAGTAAACCAAACAGGACTTCCGAAGGATGCTCACCCTTGCTGCTTTTAGTTTCTCTCTCATTCGCTCCCTAACAGAAAATTCTCCAAAGCTTGTCCTCGAGGTAGAAGGAACAGGTGGCAAGTCTGAAACACAGAAAATGCAGTAACATGTTTAAACTAAGTATTTTCTGAAATAAACTTAAAATTATGTAAAATAAAACCATATATACCATACAGAGTCCCATGTTCCAACAGAAAGAACTTGCATGAGAAAACGTGAAGGAATGAAACATTTTTTGGAATTCAGTCCTTACAGACTATCACTTAAATGCCTTTAGATGCAATTGATGTACCTTTCATTATACACTTGTATTGGGTCTGGCTGATATGGAGTTAATTTCCCCATAGCAGCCCTCATAGTGCTATGTGTTGCACTGGTAGCTAGAAAGGTGTGGATAACACCAGTGTTTCGGCTACTGCTGAGCAGTGCTCACACAGCATCAAGGCTGTCTCCCCAGCACGACCCACCCACCCCCCCACACCCACAGTAGGCTCAGGGCCCCAGGCGTGGGCAGGATCTTGGGAGGGGTCAGAGCCAGGACAGCTGACCCAAACTGAGGAAGGAAATATTCCATACCATGGGACATCAGCTCAGTAATAAAAAGTAAGGGAAGGGAGGAGGAGGGAGGCATTTGTTGTGAGGATGTTTGTCTCTGGGAGCAACTGCTATGTGTATTGAAGCCCTACTTCCTGGGAAGTGGCCGGACATCGCTTGCTGATAGGAAGTAGAGAACAAAATCTTTGTTTTTCCTTTGCTTCTAAGTGCAGCCTTGGCTTTTTCTTTAATTAAACTGCTTTTCTCTTAACCCACAAGTTTTTCATCTCATTTTCTTCCCCTTATTCTGCTGAAGAGGGGAGTGACAGAGGGGCCTGGTGGGCACCTGGTGTTTAGCCAAGGTTAACCCACCACAACACTATGAACCACCGTAAGCAAAGCAGATACACAGTTTTGTTGTGTTTTTTTTTTTCTATTAAAAATATGTAAAGAATAACCTGGCGTTTTATAAGCTATTAGCCAGAGCTATCTACATCTAATTTTGAATGGTGATGTGCTCTAGAGCCACGAAATTGGTCAGAGGGCTGGAGCACCTCCCCTACGAGGACAGGCTGAGAGAATTGGGGTTGTTCAGCCTGGA
>NW_010103120.1:0-6819 GCF_000699245.1 Pterocles gutturalis | reverse complement strand
AAGGTGTCCCTGCCCATGGCAGGGTGGTTGGAACTTGATGATCTTTAAGGTCCTTTCCAACCCAAATCATTCTATGATTCTATGATTCTAAATCCTGACACAAGTGTGACTGGAACAGTGAAGAATGTACAGACTTACTTCCTTTTTCAGCTTAGACCTACCCCCTTTTTGTAGCAACAAAATATTAATTTCTCCAGCAGTGTTTTTGTGCTATAGCTCTAGTACAATCAAGAGAGTAAGACGCATTTTACCCCATCCCATGTACGACTGACAGCATCATCAAGCAACTTCCCATTTCATGTAAGAGCTACTTTCAGCTCTACTTGTGCCACCCCTCTGGAATCAACAGATCACCTACTCCAAGCTCAAGAGTGATCTGTCCCTATACTCAGGAAGTCAAGCAAGACTTGCAGGAGGCTACATGGATGAACTAACTCTACTCACGCACAAAAAGAAGATTTACAAGAGATGTGACCAGGGACAGGTAACCTGGGAGGAATTCTGCGATGCTGTCTGACCATGCAGGGATGGGCTTAGGAAAGCCAGAGTCCACCTGGACTTGAATATGGCAAAGGATGTGATGGCCAACAAGATGGGATATTACAAGTGTATTAGCAGCAGAAGAAAGACTAGGGACAATGGTTACCTGCTGCTGAATGGGGCAGGTGACCTAGTGACAGGGGACACAGAAAAGACCCAAGTAATCAGTGTTTTCTTCATCTCAGTTTACACTGCTGTCAGGAACACCAGGCCTCACAGACCAGCGGAAAATCCCGGGGCAGCAAAAGCTTACCCTCAGTAGAGGAAGATCAAGTAGGGCCATATTTAGACAAACTGGGCATACAGAAATCCATGGGTCCTAATGGGATGCTCCCGTGAGTGTCAAGGCAGCTGGTCAACATCACCTCAAGGCCACTCTCAGTTATCTTTAAAAGATTGTGGTGATTAACAATGGAGGTTCCCAAGGACTGGAAGTGAGCAAACATCACTTCTGCCTTCAAGGAGGAGAATCTGGGGAACTACACACTCATCAGCCTCACCTTGATGCTCAAGAAGGTGACGGAGCAAATAATCCTGGAAACCACTGCCAAATATGTTCAGTACAAGACAAAACCTGGGAGTCATCAGCACAGATTTATGAAGGGGAAAAACTTTTACCTGACCAATGAGACATCTTTCTATGATGAGATAATTGGGTTAGTGAATGAAGGGAAAGCAGTGGATGTTTTTTTTTCCTGTAACACCCTTATAGAGAAACTGATGAAATATGGACTGCATAAGTAGGTGGACTGCAAATTGGCTGAACTGTTGGTCTCCACAGCAGTGCTAAGTCCAGCTGGAGGCCATCACCAGAGCTGTACCCCTTGGGGCTGATTTCAAACAAACAAAAAAATCCCACAACCCACCGTCCAACCCCAAGAACTCATCAAAACTCCACATTCTTTAGGATGAAGTATTCTCTGCTGATCCTATGAAACATACAAATCTGAGTTTTAAATCAGTGGCATATATTTAGATTTTTTAATAGATAGTAAATGCTAGGTTTGGACAATGACTTGGGTAATCACGTGATTATGAAAAAGGACAACTACCGCTTGTTGCAGCCTTTGAATTGCTGCTTCCAAAAAACACAGGCTTTTCTTCCATAATTAAAACTAAATGGGAACGCATCCTTGATAACCAAACTTATTAGGGTCTCCTTTTCCTTTGAAGGACTGATGGCAGTTCACCTGGAGCTTACTGAAACTTCAGCTTTGACTGATATTTCCAATATTAACTTTTTAAATTTAAATGCTTTACATCCCTTCTTATATGTGGACTCCTCAGATCTTGTTTTCCTCTCTCGAACTTTTGTAACTAGCTTTTATTTCCAGAGGAGTTCCATTGTTCCACATAGAACATACTGGCCCTTTTACTGGAACAACTGTAAGATGATTAGCAGAACAAAACTGTAGCTCTTTTCGTACATGTGCTTTGTGATGCATGGCTTTTTTTTTTTTTCTTTAGTTTTTAACCTGTGAATACATGACATGCTAGGTAAATTAGTTTTTCTAGTTATCTCCACTTATAGAATTATATCACTTGTCGGTTCTTTGAGACAAACACTGACTTCCTCTTTGCCCTTATGAAAGAACATTGTTTGCCAAGGTCTAAGTACAGGGTGATCTCAGGTTTATATAAGGCATTAAATTCATGAAAAGGAGATAAAACAGCAAAGGGTAAGGGCTTAGGAGTAGTAATGTCACACAACATATATCACATCATGGCTGATTCAATATTATTCCAAGAGCTTTACTGTGGCAGAAAATACTGTATGTTGAATATATAACAAATATTTAAAGGCTACGTACTAGACCAAAGTCCAAGTGCAATCTAATTTCTAGGATGACCTTAGTCCACTGTCATTTAGAAAAGAAAAACAGATTAAGATAAACCTCACTAATATTGACTCTACTCAGAGATATCAAAAGATTTGGGAGAATCCTAATCTTTTCAAATGACACAATTTACTGCCTGTATTTATAAAAAGAAGCATTCATTGTATTTGGAAACTTTCAAAAGAAAGAATAAGGCACAAAGTGAATACTGCTAGCATGAGACATGTAAGAGAAAAGCAAGCAATCCCATAGCCACTTCCTTACCAAGAGGAATATTGGAGACAGAAATAAGCAAGTACTCAGTACAGACACTAAGAGATGACACACAGAAAAGCCTGTTTGCATTTTGTCTTTTCTAACAAGAAACACAGCATGAACAAGAACAGGATAAGAATTAATGACAAAACAGAGAACAAGATCTAGATAAATATTAATCAGGCTGAGATAATTAAAAGCCATCATTGCAGGTATCCAATAATGAATTGGTTGCAGCAACATCAGAACTGTCAGTGATTCTGAGAAGTGATGGAGAACAGGCTAGTTCCAAAATCCTGGGCAAGTGTCTTTTTTAAGAAATGTGAAAGCACAAGCTACAGAAGCATACACAAGTCTGTCTAACTTCAACTCTACAAAAAAAGACTCAGCCTATTTGCAAATATTTAAAAGACAGTAAAATAATAAGCAACAGGAGGCCTAGATTAGCCAAGATCAAGACCTATCAAGCCAATTTAATGTTCTTCAATGTATATTCTACCCTTGTTATGAACAATGGAAAAATATACATCTCTACTTTTAAGCCAACCATATAGAGAGCATCTCTCTGTAGGAAATATTTTTATGAAATGGCAGAGAGGGTGAGGAAAAAGGGTGCATGCAAGTCACTGGAAAACCACATTTAAAAAGACATGCAAGTAACAGTTAATAAATTCAAACCCCATACTGGGTAGGCATGTATTTTCAGGGTCTGCCTCAATCTAATGCCTTTGATGCATTTATTAATGGTTTGAGCGATGGAATAATGTCTATCTGTGTACAAAACATGCAGGCAATAACTGTCAGAAGTCACATTTGCTCAAAGACTAACTCTAATGGAGAAAAAACTTCAGCATCTTTTACAACTTAAAGTGCACAATAGGTTCTTGCAAACAGAGAGGCTTTCTGGGTCTGTTGGAGATGGAAATGATGGACTCTAATTGCCATAAGCAATGTGGTCACACACTGGGGAAAAAAAAAAAACAACACAACAACAAACCAAATGAAAAAACCAACAACAAAAAACCCAAAACAACCCAACCAACAAAAAGCCGAACCAAAACCAGGTACCAAGACTTAAAGGGAGTTGAAAATAATTAAAGGGAGATGCTGGTCTAAGTTACCTTTTGATTTCCCTTCTATGAGTTTTTTCTAACATTGTATTCTGTTCAGTTAGCATGTAAAAACATATTCTATTACATTGCAATTGCATTTCAATAAATTATTAGAATCTGCTTTTGGTCTTGAAACACTTGACAACTGCTTGTAAACATTTCCAGACAAGCCAGGTTAAAGTGAACAGCATAAACATGCAAAATTAGTGCAGAAACGATCTGCCACTACTTTAAGCACCTCTTAAAACATCAGAACTGATGCTCTGTATGCAGAATTCTTTATAAATGAATCAGTTTCTTGTGACAACAGGGGAATTATCCCTTCTATACATAATGAAAAACATATTAAGGCTTTAACAGTTGCAGGAAAATTAATTCAATGCATAAAGTATTGTGAGATCCTGTGGTTCCTTGAAAAAAAGGACCACACAAAACATATTTCTGTTACTTTATTTCTCTGTACATATACATTTGTTCTGCTTATGTGAATGGGTTCAACAGACAACTAATTTGTGCTTAACTTGCAAACATGTTTTTCATGTGAAAGAATACTACCAATATCCCTGAGAGCATTACTTCGCACAATCACCCTTACAGGCCTGGATCAAAAAATTTCACACCATGTTTTACATTGGAAGTGTCATTATCCTTCAACGGCTCCATATTTTACTTCAGGCAAATCTAATAATTTTGCTGGATAGTCAAACTGAAATTAAGCCAAACTGAGAACCTGAAAGTGTAATCCAGTAAGTTTCTCCCTTGATTTCACCTGTACTCAGAGGAGCCCAAACCCAGTAGAGCTCTGTGTGACTTCAAAGCTCTCTACACTGACGCAGACTCAGAACTGATGCAAGTATCTCAATAACAATCCCTTATCTGAACAGGATCAGAAAGCAGGCATGAGGGAAAGCAGACAGACAGACATCTATGCTGTGACCAAGCATCAGTTACCTGAAAGAAAATAGAGAATGGTAACTTCCAGCATAGGTCCTAGAAACACCTTTTTATTTTTCATGGATATAATCAAGTTGTAAATGCACAGTAAGATACTCCAGAAACTGCAACCAAAGAACTATACAAATTCAAAAAAACCAACAACGAAGAAAAAGATTCTGTAACACTGTAGTTGTCCTGGCTTTCCAAGGGAAGAACTATCAGACATGGACTTCTTATTTAAAGCAATTCTTCTTTTGCAATTCTTATTTATTAGTCTGACTAGTGGACTGACATATAGCCAAATCTTTCCATTTAAGGAAGGTATATAGGCATCTAATAACTACAGTAAAATAATAATTTATAAATTAAAATGGTAGAAACTGACTGAACACTTGAAAGGCCAGTAGGGACAAACAGAGACTATGATGAGTATTAAGAGATGAAGCAGTTGATGGATATGTTTCAAGGTAAGTTTGCCATAGTGGGACCAGAATGAGAACATGATCTTACCACGCCAGCATAAAATAAACCAAGTAGTTGAGGGACATCACAAACTGATAATTCCACAAACATTACCTACTTCCCACTTGTGTTAAAATAGAGTTCAATTTTCATAAAAAGGTGCACGTACATGCACTTTTAACACTAGAAATTTAACATAAACAATGAAAAAATATGGTGACAACCATGACAAACTAAAAAGGCCGAGGAATAGAGGCAATGTATTATCATGGGCATGGGCACTGAAGCAAAAAGAAAACAAGGTAGTAGAGGAAACAGCCTATGCATATTTTTTCACTGGAACCTGGAAAATGGGGAGTGTGTGTTTTGTGACTTTTTTTTTTTTTAATGGCCAGTTATCACTTGGCAAGACAATGAAAAGCAGAAATTCATGCACAAATCATCAGGCTAGTAAAGCCATTGAGGAACTGAAAAGAAATCTACTTTTTACCTTATGACTGAGCAAGACTAGCAAATGTCACTGTCAGCCTGTTTAAAAGCTTAATATATAGAAGACGGAAATTTAAGTCATTTACAAATCTGTCAGACTGAATTCCAGGGGAGAAAAAAAAAAGTTTTGGATAAATGAATGAAGACTTCAGCTCGAGGCACAGTCTTTCTCAAAATTTAAGATGTAGTTAAAAAAAAAAATCAGATTGATAAATTACACTGCAATTAAGTAAACCAATGATACAGTCCATTCAGAATTCCCCATTCAGTACTTTTCACTCGATCGTACAAAATTAGCAGAATTACAGGGATTTCAGAAACAGCAACAAGTAACAAAGCAAAACACTTCAGAAAACAAAACATTTATCACATAAGGGAACTAATAGCTAGTCTTCTTAGAGTACTGCTGTGCTGTTCTCTTTATTCTTGGAAAATGAGCTTCTGTAAAAAAAAACAACAGCCATCACTAGAGGGTGTCTCTTGATTTCCCCATGCACTCAATTCTGAACACTGTTTGGACTCCATCTGTCAACAGTGTATCACTTCCTAGTACAAGAGGTCACAGTGAGATTCAAAAAACATTCAAAAGCTGGAAACATCCCTAAACTGTAGATGACTGTAACAAATACCATATTTTGCTAAAATGAGTTTAAGGACAATACATACATTTTATTTTGATAAACCTTGATATTGATTAAAAACTAAGCATGTTTATAGTTCACTGGATTTTGGCTTTATTGACTTTCTAATACTTTGTTCTTAATCAGATCTTTTATACTTCCTATTTAGGTATGCCCATAAAACCATACAGAAAGATTTACAACATTAATGTTGCCCAAAGTATTTACTGGGAATATTGCAGAGAAGCTGCCAAAGAAGCAGAAGATTAGTTTTTGAGTATGAACAACCTCCATTCTTTCCAAGCCTGCTATTAGACATACACTTCTAACAGCTTCCCACTACATGACTCTCTTGCACTTTCTGACTTTGTGAATAAAACATATTTCATATGTGAAAATCCACACGCCATCACAGGCACAAATAACACTTCAACCACAAAATATCAGGTTCACATTGAAATATGTAAATACCGCACGCCTACACTAACACCTTTGAAAGATGTTCTGTATTTTATGTACGAACACTTCATCATTTACTATATTTAAACTGGCCAGGAGCACGTGTTT
>NW_010103119.1:30851-57582 GCF_000699245.1 Pterocles gutturalis | reverse complement strand
CGCCGAGCGGGGTCTGGGTAACAACAGCCCCTCAGACCCCGCGAGGCTAACGGCGTTGTTGTGAGCGATGTTGAGATGGGGCGAGCCGGCGCCTTCCCCAAAAAACATCTTCCAGTGTTGGAGAATTGCTTCCCGCCCCCGAAGCAGAGGGCAGGGGCGGCGGAGGGGTGGGAGCGGAGCTGGTGTGCAGCAGGGGAGCTGCTGCCCGCTGGAGGTGGCACCTCTCCGGCGGCTTCACAGGCAGGGGGGAGCTGAGAAATGGCGGCTGAAGCAATAGGGTCTCTTCCTCAGCTCTTCCTACATGGTTCTTTTTCATATTCATAGGTGAGGCCATGTCCTTTAAAAGCCGTTTTTTGATGCATTAGAATACAATCTCATGGTTCTTACCTCTGTGCTTAAGCTACAGTGTTACAGAGAAAATAGCTTTTTATCAGCATACATTCAGAGGTAAATTATTTACTGTCACTCGGTGTCTGTTAGCGTAGCTTTTTCTTTCCTTTAAATCGCCATTTAATATTGCAAGCCAAAACTTCTCCCGTTCAGCACAACTGTAGCCAAAAAGTGTCACAGGCGTGACAAAGTGGCCCTGCAAGGTGGGGATGTGACCACAAGAGGTCACACAAACCCAAACGATACTGAAGGATTTTAAATGCGTGTTCCTTCTAAAAGAATTATTTCCATTTAACTTATCATCTATTGCTTTCATAGACAGTCTGATGTGTCCTCTGCTACACACACCTCAAATTGAAGCAGAGAAACAACTGCATTTGGTTTCCTGAGAATAGTCCAGGGGATTCTGAAGCACATGGACTGTGAAGTACTTGGAAGCAGAATAACGCCCTCAGCAGATATATCCAAAACACTAGCCAGGACTGGCACCCGTACAAATTTTTGTCAGCTGTTTGCAGGAAATAGGCAACCCTATATAAATTTGTAACTGTCTGTAAAATGGCACTCTGATTGTCCACCTGACAGGTAGAAGCAAGGGGGTGGGCTGAGGCAGGGAGGGGAAAAACTTGGGAGAATGTTGAAAGCAGGCTCAGCCTTTAAAGGTGAAGCCTGTTTTGAAGCCAGCTTCTCCCTGGAGGTGGCTGTTGACAGTTCATACGAGGAATGGAGAGGACAGAAAAACCTGAAGGGTCATCTGAATTTGCTGGCCTCCTGAGCCAACATGAGCACCACAGAAGTCACTTTGGTGTTGGTGTTGGTTTTAGTAGCCCTGGGATTCCTCCAGGCTATGCAGCTGTGAGAAGATTAATACTTTGTTTTGCAGCTTTTAAAATTGTCCCATGCGATGATACCAGTTCTCCAAGTCTGTGGTCTCCCCATGTCTGGGTCTGGGCATTCCTCCATTTATCCACCACTTAAGAAAGGACACATTAGAAACATACCCAAGTCTGTAGTTTAGAAAGTCTGGATCCAATGCCAAGTGCCCTCCCCAAGGTGGGGTAGCTCTGCACTTCGACATCCACAAAAATGTAGGAGCTGAACTTTGCAATACTGGATTATTGTACATCCCCTTTTCTCTGGTGGGATGGGGCTGAGGGAAACGCAGATCACGCCAGTATTTGCTAGATGGCCTTTTGATTATACTGTTATTAGTAGCAAGGGACTCATTGCATGCTGCATTCACCTGTTCCCTCACACAGTTCACAAACATGAGCACTGACAGGTACCTGAGCAGTGCAGGATTTGGAAGACCAACGCCAGCTGTTTACTTAAAAGCAAAGGCATGTATTGATGGGCCAGGGGCTTTGAGGTGGGCTCTCAGGAAGTCCCTCCAGATTTGTTTCATCATATATATATGTGTATGTTTGTGTATTTTTATATACATATATAGATAACCTTGTAGTTTTGCATATAGCAGCCTTCTTGGATGTAGTCTGGGTTTTATGACCCATGGTTGATGCTAGTGGATTTGGACAGATTTTTGGCAGAGTCTCAGTGTTCAGAGTTTATCGCTTTTTGTGGATTTAGCAGGACTGCTAGTCTCTGGAGTTTATCCGTGCTTGGCAGACTTCTGCATGCTACCACTTGGCACATGATTTCCCTCTCTTCAGCCCGCTGTTTTCTGGTACCTATTTCTCCATCCATACACATGCCTGTAGAGCCGTTCACACAAACTCACACAGAGTGGACATAGTCTTCAGTTTCCCTCCAGTAAAAGATATAACTCTACTTGTTTTTCTACCAGTCTCGGCAGGGTAGGTTATAGGATAATTAAAACATGGAAGTCTTTGAAGGTGTTTGATAGGAGGTTATAAAAGGTGACATTACTGAAAACATTATAAACAACTCTGTCCTTCACCCTTTTTCTGAATATCCTCTTTTGAAGAGAAAACCACAAGGAATTGTTAAGTTGCCATAATGCAGACTTTATACCACGCTCAGCTGAGCACCAAAAAGTGCTGTATTTCTCTTAATTCTTTTCCTTCCTCTCTCCCTGCCAATGCAGGCGCAAATACTCCCACACAGCCTTCAACTGTGCTTTTTAGCTCTCTAAGTGATTCTGAACAATTTCCATTCTAGGAACATTGGAAATGGCAAGGATTTGGCTTTTTTCGAGACAATATTTCAAAATTTTTGAAACTGAAACAACTTTGAATATAATTTGCTTTACTAAATTATGCAGTACCTTCTCTACAGCTGATACAGAAAAGAATGATGGACTTTTGTTAATTGTGGAGAGAGATCCAAGAGCTAGCTTGCAATGCAGTGACTCTCCGCTATACTTAGGCTTTTCTCTAGAATGTTTGGAATTAATAGTTTCTATCTTGTTAGGTTCTGGAATAAGGAAAATGCTAACCAGGTAATTTTGGGGTCTTTCCAGAAATGTGAAATAACTGGAATCACAAAGGATACCTAGAAAAATAACCCCAACAGAAAAGCAAAGTACAGTTGAGGCCAGGTGCCTAGTTGTTTATCTTCTGTAGTGCTTGCTATCTCATATTCTGTGGAAGAAACATTTGAAAGGAAGGAAGAGTCATTCCTCAGGTGAGGGATCTTGTTCTTGAAGTTGCCGGGTACAGCCAAGAGCAAACTGGTGAGGCTCAGGGAGCAGCAGGAGCACGGGTGCCCCTGGCACAGGCAGTGCCCTTGCTGACCATGATGCAGACCCAGAGCATCTGAATCATAGACTCTTAGCATCTCATAATGGTTTGTGTTGGAGGGGACATTTAAAGTTCATCTAGTCTAACCCCCCTGCCACTCATTACTAGTTTCCACTTGGTCATTGAATTGGGCAGAGCAGGGCACCAATAACCACGACAGCCCCAGACATGGCAAGGGGGTGGATCAAATCCTGAGTCTATCCAGGAGGCAGATATCTGCAGCAAGCATCGCTCAGGCTGGGGCTGGGTGTCCAGGGTAAACAAATTGTTGAGAACAAATTTTTGAAAGCTCTTCAGGCACAATTTGCTAAGCCATTAGCAAAAGAGCTATATCTGTGATAGTTAATGTCAAGAGCAGTCTAGGAAATTTCGCTTTGATGGGTGTTTGAAGTACAAGATATGTGAGCTACCCCTCTTTATGTGTCTGCTGAGCAAAGTAACAAATTTGTCTTCCAGAGCTAACAGAAAGTTCTTAAAGAAAAAGAAAAAAAAAAAACCAAAAAACAACAACAAACCAAACTCTGGCTATTATAGGTAAGATTTTTTTAATTTTGAACAAAACTGTAAGATTTTCTCATTCCAATATTCTGCAGTTGTCCCACTGGGACAAATGTAACAATTTTCACTTTTCCTCTTTAGTATAAACACATTTTCAGAAAAAAATTTTAATATACTTTATTTTAATTTTTTTGGTACAAGACATGACTATGGAGGAAGATTGTGAGTCTTAACTCTTTTTTTTTATAGGGCTGCTGCAAATACCCAGTGACTCTATCCAAAACAAGTGAAATAACTCTGGCAAGAAAATAGCTTAATGGGGAGTGGAAAGAAGGGTCCACTGCTTCATTCAGTTAATGTCTGTCCTTTCTCTGAGGTTGACTTGGGCTGCTTTTGTACCCCTAGAGGTGAGATGATCCGAAGTAACCTTGAAGCAGTGCTAAATGCTTTATGGGCCTTACCTTGGTGACAAGAGGTGCCAGACTGATCTTAGACTGTGAGATGGAACAATTTACAGAAACAGTTTCATCATGCTAATACAGACAGGACTAAAGACAATGTTGACCTTTCTCCAAAATTCCACCAAAGGAGAATTCAAGCATGAGATATATGCTGTAAATAAGATAACCAGCAAAAGGTTAAGTTTGAAGAAAAATATGACCATGACAAAATGTTAATGAGTACTGAGGTCATTCTGACCTAAATATAATTGATCTGGTAGGCCGGTAAGAATCAGATATCCTAATATACTAAGTTTGTGCAGGCTCGGAAAAATGTCAGTGTGTTGTAAAAGTGTGTTTAAAGGGCAGTTTTTCCCCAGTGCTAATTTTACTACTTCTCTGTTTCCTCCCAGCATCCAGCATACTTAAAGGGCTAAGCACAAGGATGAAAATAAATTACGGACTGTTTATTCAGTAGCTCATTGTTCTGTAACTGGGTTGAGAAAACATCTTTGTTTTAGTAACAGAAGATAATTAGTTTCCTCTTTGCTTGCTTTTTGCATGTCTGCAGACATGCTGCTTCCTGGTACCAGTTTTAGAATAGCTCGGATAGCAGCAAGAAATGAAGCAAGAAATGCATGTTGATTTAGGGTCCCTTTAATTACATAGTCTATGACTAAAACCTTTTCACTGTTTTTCTTATTTGACAAAGCAGCAAAAAGAAGAGATGAAACTGTAAGTTTTGGGAATAAATGTCATTTTAGGATGTTTTGTTCACACCGTACCTTCTTTTAGATGCAGGTCTGAAGTGAGATGAGAGCTGCTGGAATGGCATGTAGCAGAACTGCAGAGACAAGAGTTCAAAAATTGAGAAAGGTATAAACATAACCTGTGAAACTGGTTCGCAACCAAAACTGCAGACAGACTGTATCTCCAGTTCAGATGTTTCTCACGTGATTCAGTATGGATCCATGCATAGTAATAGAATGTCCTAAAAAAACAGGAAAAAAAAAAAGCGGGAAACAAAAGAAAAATGGTCCAGGGCTAAAGACGATCAAACTCTTCTCCATGGTTCCATCCTGCTCCCACATAGCAGGAATATTCATCTGCTGATTTCATTGGGTTCAAGATACTTCTGCTTTTTGAAAGTGTAGTAGCCACCCACAGTTACCCTGCTTCCTGCCTTCTGTTTCATTGTGCTTCCACTAATAGTATGAATGCCTGTGCGTTTTTCAATGATACAGTTTAATAATTTCAAATTGCAAAGAAAAAAAACCTCATAAATCCAGAAAAAAAGCAACTGTAATCAAACAGTCTGACCTGCATAGCACAGGGCATTAGATTTCCCTGAATCAACCCCTGTTTAAATCAGATAATCTCTTGTGGAAAACAGAAAGTTTTGATTTAAAGGTTTGCCAAGACAGATCATGACAATGGTGATGAAATACCATGAGACTTTTGCAGCTATTGAGGCAGCTGTATGGAAAGGGTTAAGCTAGTTCCAATTTTTTTTCCTAGCACTGCGTTAGCAAATTGGTGTTGCAAAAAGAAAGTATTTATATTTTCCATGACTGATGTCCTCTTACTTCAGAGGTATCACCAGTCAGCATTGATGATGGTTGACAGAGGCAAAGGGAGCAGCCTGGTGATGAAGAACAAGTCTGGTCACTGCTTGGAGAATCAAATATTTCGAGTCTGTATCCCTGCCAGATACTGCTCAGAGAGCCAAAGGAAGATTGGTTCCTACTAATTAAAATGGGGGAGGGGGGAAGAAGAGGCTTCTTGATTTCCTTCATAAATCTATAACTTTGTTCTTTGTGGGGAGCTAATCTCCTGCCAAGTGACGTTGGCACTAAACCTGGGAAATGTCTTCCAAAAGCTGTTTCTCTGATGAAGGTGCAGATCAGGACAAGGATGAGGTGATGCAGGATGAGGTGACGCAGGACGAGGTGGTCTGTTCTGCTGTGACACGATCCTTGGAGTTTCACACCAGAGGAGTGTTGCGCCCGCTGAGCCCTGGCCTCGCTGGATCCATCCCCTGAGCCAGACCTCAGCTGACAACTGGTTTTCACAGCGAGAGGTAGTTTAACTATGAACCTTTGCTGAATGAGTATGCTTTTAGTAGGAAATAATAACCAGTCAGCTTACTGGGAATTAATAACTTATTAGAACTTCTCCACTCAGCCCTTTTTTTGCAGACTTCTTAATGCAGATGCTCTGAGAGGTATCTTTATGTGGATTTATTTTTAAAGTATGCATACACTGAGTTTGTGACAGTAAACAGTTTACTGGTTGGAGTGAGTCTAGAAATTAATTTCCCCCATCATGTCTGGGTTACTACTTGTAGAGTAGCACAAGAGGCAAAAGGTCTGAGGGACTCAGAACATGAATTCAAATGTTTAACAAGAGTTTGTTTTCATGAAGATCACTGCCTGTATGCTTGTGACTGCACTAGAGAGCAGGTTCAATACACAATTCTCTAGCCCGATAATTCACACTGTAAGGTGCTTGAGTTTTCGAATAGTGCTTTTTTAATGTAGTTTGGTTTTCACTATCACTTTCTATTTCAGCAGCCAGCCTTGGCAGCTACATAACATGAAGCTTCCAGGGAGACAGGGCTTGAGATCTCTGAGATGGCAGTAATGACCTCTCCTTATACTTGGAGAAACAACTTGTGCTTGGCCCAAGGTAGAGCAGGGTTCACTCCCTGGTATGTGTGGTGGAATATAAACCCGGGGAAACACGGCGGTTGAGACCTCTCGATGGAGTTAGCAGGGCTCTGATCCCGCAAAGACTCTCTGTGCCTTGCTGTTCCTCTTCTTGTTCATGGCAGTGTCTCTGTGTGTCACCTCGTTGCTCCTCTCCATGCCAGTTTTGCCATCCCTCCCAAGCTGTGTGTGCTATATCTCGCCTCCCATGCGGGGAACACAGCAGACAAATACCACCACATTTGGATATAAAGTCCAGTTCATTATTTTTTGGTACCACTTTAAAATTCAGGCAAAATGTCATCAAAACATGAAATAATACAACCAGTACTGGTTTTCAAGGTGTTACCTAATAGTTAGCATTGAAATCAGTTGCTAGTATAATTGTTCTGGTACACAGTTTATTTGCTGATAAGGGATATTAAAACCTGTAATCAGTTTAGTAATCTCCTATTGTAGTTGTCACAAGAAAAGAAAAATACATTACATGTCTCTGGATGGCATGCTGTTTCATGATACAATATGGCAATTAAGGAGCCTGGGGAACCAGTCAGTGAAGAAGTGATACAGGAGCAATTTGTCTATTGTACAGAATTATTAGATATATTTGTGCAGCTGGCATCTACACCTTGGAAAGGCAAGGGTTTTAAAACTAAATGCATTTCAGGTAAGGACAAAGGTATATCTTCATAAATTAGAGATGGTGCCAAGTACACTAATTCTTTCCAATGATCAGGCTCTAAAAATTGTTTCCTTTCTCAAGCAACTTTCTATTTTAATTAAAAACCCCTAAGATTTATTGATATCTAAAATAGGCTCCTATATAAAGATGTCCTGATTTTAAAGGAACACTGAAAAAGTGCACAGTTTTAGAGAGTTTTGGAAAATTGTTTTTGGGATAATTATCCACCTCTGAAAGGAACTGCTGTAGCCATGAGTGATGAGTATCTCACCTATGTGACTTTGTAACCTGGGAACTCTGATTTTCTTCAGAAATGTGAGTTCATGAGGTGCCTGTGCCAGACAGAAGATATCTGTATTGCTCTTCCTGTAGGTGCTGGCATTTTCACGAATTTGACACTGAGCAGTTGAGGGGTTAGACGAGTCCCATAGCAAGTCTGCTATCAGTGCTGCCTGAGCTTCAGAAGTCATAGCTTCTTGGTGTGACATTCATTCATGCATAATTTAAGCTATAATCTCTATCACTAAATTTGACTTTTCCACTGAGTTACCAAGAGACAGGGTCTCATTTTACACACTACCTTTTCATTACTGTTTTTTTGTTTCACATTTAATGGTCTTCTGTTTGACACATTCTCTTTTCTTCATAGTTTCAGGAAGGTAACTTCAGCAAGAAGACTCCCACATCATTGCTTGACTTGTCTGTTACTGTGTCCCCTGAATATCCTGTGTTCATAGTAATAATACAGTGCAGCTTTTATACTAACAGAACAACACCTAAATAATTTTCACTTGTCTTGAAGCATCTGCTATCTCCTCCCACATTCTTCCTTAAATCTTAGCACAGAGTGTCTTAAAGGAAACCCTGCTTCATAATTAAACTAGTTGGTTACAGTTATTTTTCTGTGAATGAAAAATGCTCCTCATTAGTTTGAAACACTTTTGTATTGGAAAAATTACTAAGTAGCTGAAGTATATTTTGTTAATTTTCTGGGTAAAGTTTCTGTTCACTGTCTTTTTCTCTCTCCTCAGGCGGTGGCTTACTTACCTCTCAGCGAGTTACAGCTGGGCAGCACTCACAACAGGGATTCATAATTTTAGAAGAAACTCTTGGAAACAGATGGCCCCATTTTTTTTTGGTGAGGACTGTTGAACTCCCTGAGTATCTCATTTAAGTAAAATCCGTGAGCTGACAGCAGGATAGGATTTATGCTATATTGCCAGCTTCAGCAATTAAAAAATAACTATTTTTTTTAATGTAATGAACTTTTAAATTTGCCTTGTGATTTTTCAAGCTGCAAGTGGTCTAATTTTCAAATATTTCTCTGGAAAAATGTAAGCTAAGAACCTGCCTTCCTTTCAAATAAAAACTTAAATTCTCATGTAATACTGGGGATTTGGAAACTGGGATTTCACAAAAGATGTCATGTGTTGTGAATTTCACAGAAAAAAAACCTGTCCACTAAGAAGGAGAAAGTACCTGTTACTAGACAGGGACAGTCTAAGGGGGTATCTGTACATCTTTTAATGGACCTAGCTTGAGTGGCTGACAATGGCACCAGAGCTAGGTGCTCACAGGCATCCATCCACCAGCTGGACGTTACCTTCCACATCTGCTTCAGATGGAGGCGACCATGTGAAAACTTCAGTGCCAATTAATTCCACAGCAAAGTTAGTCATGAGCTGAAGTCACAGCTGTTCACTGATACTGCAGAGATACAAAGGAATAACACACAACATTACTCGGCTGCTGAGAGCCCAGGTACTGACCAGGTACCTCCCACACAAGCACCACAGTCATTCCAGGTGCCTGCAAAGTAGAGGTAAATTTGCATCTTGATTTCAAATAAGCATGCTTAGAATAAGTGCAAATTGCCATTCAGCCGTTTTCCACATCAGTTCTAAATGTAGTCCGCAGACCTCAGTAATTTTTTTCTACTGGATTAGCTGAGAGCAGACCAGCTTTTTGTAGCACAGGGATGATAGGTCACACTGTTGTCTTGCCACACTGAGACTGAGCACATGTAGAAACACAGATTTGCCCCATGGTCCCCAGCATACTTCCTCTCGTGGTTGTGTGGGTGGCAAAAGGTGGTTAACGCCTGGTTCTCATGGTCCTGGTGCACTGTAATAACTGCAGCATCAAGATGCTGAACCAGTTTCTTTTTGGGTTGCCAGTGCATTTTTCTGTACTTTAAGGACTTTGTGACAACAATTGGTGCTATTATCAGGAAAAACAACTCCTTTCCAAGCATTTTGCCTTATAAAGAAGTGGTGAGACAAAGATGATAAAAAAGGAAAAATAAGCCCAAAACAATAAGGGGAAAAAACAAACCCAAAAGGAGATAACAAGGATCAGGGCACAGGAGAGAAAAAGAAAAGTACTTGAAGCAGGAGAAGAGTAATCAATAGAAGCAGGAGAAAAAGGAACAGTAAGAGACATGAGACTGTATCTGGAGATCTTCTGGAGGACCACCCCTCCTTAACACCTACTTGAGGCACCTTCCCACATTAAAAGGAGCAGCTACAAGGCTCTAACTGCACCTGAATCTCTTTTAGTGGAGTGTTTTGTCTTTCTGCCAGCTCTGCTGCCTGACATGAGGTATTTCTTCCTGACTTACTCTAGAGAATTGTAAAGCTCTTTCTTAGTCAGCCAAATTTATTAGTATAATCTTTGGGGTTGGTTGGTTTGTTTTTATTTGAAAGGACTGTTTCTTTTTTCTCACAGCCAAGCCAGAGAACCCTGGACAGGGACCAGCAGCACCATCTAGGATACTGCAGTAGAGGGAGCCACATCATCATCATCCGCAATCAATAACGTAAGTACATTAAACAAATGTGTACTGAACGCTCAGGCCTCCTTCATCCCTACAAAGGACCAATTTATTTAATCAGTACAAAATCAGAGCTGTCCCTGTAAGAAATATAATCAAAGAGGGAAGTTGGTACACAGAACCCCAGCCAAAAGGGTTTATTCTGTTAGATGGTTGTGAGTCACTTTGCCTCAGCTAACAGGTTGGACACATTTTTCAACTACTTTCCAGCAATGTTGTGTTTGCCTAAACGTGCATGTCTACTGAAAGGACCAAAGCTCTGAAGAAAAAAAAGAATAATTGCAAGAGTTCATAACATGCTTTGTATCACTTTCATTACAGCATTTTTTCTGTTTAATCTCTTCTTGTAATGTGAAGTTCGGTGTGTTAGGATGCTGGATACCTCTATGTGCTTCATGCAGTAAGATAAATTGAAAGAAATAACCTAATTAGGAAAACAATTCCTAACTCCAGGTGCTAAAGGTTTAACATCACCACTGGGGATTATTTTATTGGAATGCAGCTGTGGCAGGTTAGTGCAATATTAATCATGGCTTTGTTACAACAGACAGAGCAAATAAAGTTTAATGTAGTTATCTGCTGAATCCTGACCTGATAGGATTTTCAGGAAAAAAGTATGGGTGTTTTGTTTTTTTTTTTTTTTTTTTTAAATTTTATTTTTTAAATGTTCAAGAAGTGGACTTCCAAAGGCATTTGAAGATCGAAGAGTACAAACTGGACAGTCAAATGGTACTTTCTCCTATCTGTATGTATCTGTTTATTAAAGGGCTTCTGTTAAGGCTGCCCACACACTTCCAAAAATAGGGTTAGGCTTACATGTCACTTACATGTTTCTAAATTGTGCTTGAAGTGGTTTTAGTGGAGTTTGTTTTTATTGCCTGTAAATAAGCATCTCTTAAAAACAGGTTACAGAATGTTATTGCTTCAAGGCTTTCTATTTTTTTTGTGTAGTTTTTACAGGATTTTATGGTATTGCTGATTGGTTTTTACCTTTGCTTAATGTACAGGATGGACTAATTTGTTTCAATATCAAAGGGATGGAGGAAGTATATTTTCATAACATTAAAAGTCTAATTGAGTTCAGATTACTTCAGTTTCCTGGGTTTTATGCTTGAAAGTTAGATAAACTGGACCCAGGATGATTATTTTGCTTTCAAAGGGAAAAGCAAATAATTTCATTTTAATAATTCAATGAAACCGACAGATTATAACTGTATCCTAGGTGGTATATCAGATATGTAAACAAAAAGCTTAAGTCACTGGGAATCACACTGCAGATTCAGGCTATAGTGAGTTTGTTTATATTCTGATGACATTGTTATCATTTAGCAATAGTTACTAGCTATATGTTAAACCTAACATTTACAATACATTATTGCTAGAAAGATGTTACAATTTTGAGATCCTTTACATGGTTTTTATTAATTACACTTTCTTATATGCCTACATAATACACTGAGACTATGGAATCTGGTTAGCCTAATTGCTCGTTATTTCCCCTGTTCTAGAGCTTTTGTTAACTTAAAACAAAATCCAGTAGTACTACAGATTTTGTAGTCTTTGGGGTCGTTTGTAAGATGGACCAAAGCTCTAATACAAGATCACTTTTTAGGAAAATTCGAAGTTTACATAGTATTGTAAAGAAATATGCAGGGGGGTGTCCCTGTCATAGTTGGTAGTATTTTCAAATCCTGCCAGTAAGTACAGTCACTAGTGGGTTCTTGTAAATGTTTTTCATTTTTGCCACGCTGAAATTGTGGTAGTACTGCCGGCGTCATTGACCTGCCAGGGTGGTAGCGTTGGCAGAGCTATCGACCTGCCGCGGTGGTCGCACTGCTGTTGTGGTCACACTGCTGGAGTCCTAGACCCGCCGGAGTGGTCGCACTGCCAGGGTCATCGACCCGCCGGGGTCATTGACCCACCAGGATGGTAGCACTGCTGGGGTTGTAGCAATGCCCGGGTCATCGACCCACCGGCGTCATTGCAGTCCCGGAGTGTTTGCACTCTCTTGGTGGTCGCACTGACAAGGTGGTTGCACTACTGGGTCATTGACCCGCCAGGGTGGTCACACTGCCAGGGTGGTCGCACTGCTTGGGTCATTGACCCGCCGGGTTGGTCGCACTGCTGGGGTGGTCACAGTGCCGGGGTCATTGACCCGCCGGGGTGATTGCACTGCCGGGGTCATTGACCCACTGGGGTCATCGCAATGCTGGGGTGATTGCACTGCTGGGGTAATGGACCCACTGGTGTAGTCGCACTGCTGGGGTCGTCGTACTGCCGGGGTCATTGACCCTACGGAGTGGTCACGCTGCTGGGGTGGTAGCAATGCCGAGGTGGTCACACTACTGGGTCATTGACCCGCCGGGGTCGTTGCAGTCCTGGGGTGGTCACACTGGCAGAGTCGTCGACCCGCCGGGTTGATCGCACTGCCGGGGCCATTGACCCGTTGTGCTGTTCACACCGCCCGGGACATCGACCAGCTGGGGTAGCTGCAGTGCTGAAATGGTCACAGTGCCAGGGTCATCGACCCAACAGGGTGGTTGCACTGCCAGGGTGGTCGCACTGCCAGGTTCATCCACCTGCTGGGGTAGTGGCACTGCCGGTGTCATTGACCCGCCAGGTTGGTTGCAGTGCCGGGGTGTTCACACTCTAGACCTCTTCAGATGTAATGACAGGAAGAAAGGTATGGCACAAAACAATTCTGCTTGTGAGAGGATTGACATCTAAATGGTAATTACTGCAAATTGCCAAGTGTTAGATTCTGGTTCAGTTTGGTAGTACAGAGACAACATGAGTGATATGTAAGTATGTGAGATGAGCAGTTTGAAAGTCTGACTTTTTGTGGTTTAGAGAGGAAGAAGTGTGAATTACTCTCAAACTAGAATTCTCTGTGCATTAATTACAACATTCTATTTTGATATTCAGTCAAGTAGTAGAACACATGATACTGTCGTACATATAATTTTGTTCACAATTGCAAATGGAGAGATTTGTATAAAAAGTTAGCTGAATTTTTTAATACAAAAAATTCATTTTCTGGTAATGCAGTTTTGAACAATCTGAAACTACTTGCAAATTCACACCAGAATCTGGCCAGTAAGCTTCAGCCAACAAATGCAGAAATCCCCTAAATTGTGAAACAGTCTGTTTTAATATAATATTTTATAATGAAGTGCACTGCTTTTTAATTTTAAAATAATGTTTTATTTCAAAATTTTGTTAACTATTTAAGATGGTGTGAAAGTATATTAAAATAGAATGAAATAATAATATTGGATTTCAAAACTGTTTAGTTTGGCCTAGCAATCATTGCTATTTTCTGTTTGATCAGGATGAAGCCCTGGACTTTTCTTTTGAGTAGACCTTAAACAATTAGCTTTTAAAAATCACATATTTGTTCAGCTTCTTTATTTAAAAGAAGAGTATATTTTGTTCTTCAGATTTCATTTTAGAAAATTCTCTGAGCTACCAATGTAAAAACATGTTGCTCTATCACTTACCTTCTGCGAGCAGATACATCACATGGGAGGGGAACTTGGACTGTTCCTTGCACAATGCAATTGAGGAATAAAAAAATATGACTTAAAGGTGCTTCTAATTCTGAAGCCAAATTGTAAGCATGCTTAGTTTTCATGTGGTAACTCTGTATGTTGATGATTTACAAGGACAAGGAGTATTTGTTGAATTGTAGGAAAGATTGCTAGTGGATGTAATACGTTTGGATTTTCAAAAAGCTTTTGACAAGATTCCTCATGAAGAGCTATTAAAGAAATTAAATTCCATGGGATTAGAGGAAATGTCCTTTCATGGTGTGAAATCTGATTACAAGGTAAGAAGCAAAAGGAAAGGCAAAACTGTCACTTCTCAGGGCAGAGAAGGATCAACAGCAGTGGCTCTCAGGAGCTGGATGCCAGGCTGGTTTCATTCAACATCTTCATCTGTGACCTGGAGAGGGCGGCAGACAACAGAATACTCAAGTTTACGGAGATTAGCAGTCAAACGATGCACTGATGATGGAGAGCTGAGTGAGAGGTCAAAAAGGTGGCAGATATGCTTCAGTGAAAAGTATAGTTAATAAATGTGTCATGCTTACACGTTATTGAGCTCAAACCAGGCAGTTAGAGCACTCGGGGAAGGACTCCTGTGGCCATCGATGGCAGGTCACTGAAATAATTGTCTCAGTGCACAGCAGCAGCTGGAAAAGCAACAAAACCCCATCAGGGCACCATCAGAAAGGGTTCTGGCAACAAAACAGACGGCATCTTGGGGCCACCGCAGAGAACCAGTGGTAAACCCACAGTTACACCCTGTGTGCAGGTAGATCTGGTCACTGGTGAAAAATAGGCACATCCTATTGCCAGTGCTGGAGGAAAAGCACTTGATCTGGGTAGTCCCAGCAGTTGGACCCAGCAGAGATGTTTTTCTGTTCTTACATGCCTAATTTTCGGTGAAGTATGAGCTGGTCAGTTCCTACAGTACAGAAAGTAGCTTAGGAGAGCTGTCACCCCAGTGCCGGGTGGGTTTGGTACCAGACTACGGGGTTTGACAAGCAGAGAGGAGAATAGAGTTGGTAATTGCTTACCTTCACAGGGTTCCCACATGGGAGCTGTGCGCAGTCTAAAGTTTTCTTGTGTTGCTTGTTTTATAGGGGCGAGAACAAGCTTCTTACTGAGATGGTGTGTGAACGTCATGGAATGACAGTGAGTAGTCTGATCATGTTCATTTTCTCTATGAAGGGTGAATCTTTCTGCCGCTTCTGAGAAGTCCCTTCTTGGAGACAGTGGCAGTCCCTTCTGTGGTGCCTTTTTAAATACAGAATAAACTAAGAATTAAGAAAGACACACTCCTGCCTGAGTCACCAGCCCTGTCCAAGTGATAGCTCAACGCTGTGTTGTGCTGGAAAGGCTCATAACTGTGGAGGCCAATTTGAAAAGTACTGATTCCTTAATAAATAATGATGAGTAACTCCAATGGAAAGGGATTGCAGTGGCACAAAACACCTCCCTTCTTGGTGTAAGAGCCATCCCGCAATGTCAGATGCTTTGACTGCTTATGTGGTGCCAATACTGCCTGTAGGAGATAAAAACAAGTACGCATTGAGGACACAATAATATGGAAAACTAAGCTGCAGAGTCTTTATGTAAGATATCCGAAACTAATCCACAAGCCTGTAGAAAAGCACAAAAAAAAAACCCCAAAAAACAGGAGTTTATGATGAAAAATACATGTCAAAGGCTTAGCAATCTAATACACCTCTCTTTTCCACCGTAGAGCTTTTTGTGAGATTTCTGGAACATGAAGCCAGAAACTGCTGCCAAATCTGCAGCCACAGGAAGCTCCCAAGTCATAAAAAAACCCCTCTTTATTCCATTAACTTCTTTGGATTTATAGGATTACTGTGCTGAGGACTGGCTTGATGCTAAGCACCCTCCCACAGTTCAACTGGCTGTTGAGAGAACAGTCACTGGTGTTTTTCCCCACTGAAACAGATATCTCTAAGAACATCACAACTGTAAGACTTCCTACTCAAGTGATCTCTCGATGTCTCACCCCAGCACCTCCATTCACACTCCTCTGCACTGAGTGAAATGAGGGATTTCATGGTTTATCGACAAAGCTGTGAGATCCACACTCAGGCAGACAAAAGCCAGGATTGCTTTGCAGAATCGAGCTACATCTTAAGGTGGAGATATTGATCTGGGAAAAGGAGTAAGGTGTTTCTTATAGCTCTAAAGATAAAAATTAAAAAAAAAAAAAATTAAAACCCGCCACCTGAGTTGCACCTGGAGACTCACTAGCAGCCCATACAGTGCAGATCAGTACCAAAGACTCATCTGGAACAGGTTCTTGGTTATAAGCAAACCACTGCATTTTGCAGTGTCTTTTGCCTCCACGTGGCCTCAAAGCTTGTATTGCTGTAAATCTTTGTTGCTCCACTGATGCACAGTACAGATGGCTTATACATCTGAGCCAGAGTCTGCCTCATTCTGGTTTTTTTCCTCTTAACTTTTTCTTCTTCATTTCCTCTTCCTCCAAAGTGATGCACTTTCAATCCCATTCTGTTTGCAGTTCTTATGTGTCACATTCTGCTCTTAGTTACAGTAGTAAAAATCTGGCGTTGTTGGATTGACACGAATTTAGCTTGGTCAGAAGTGCTTTCCCGGCAGCTGAGCTGGGTTGTTGGGGTTGCTCTCACCAGGCAGACCCTTGGATGGATGCTCCTGCCCCTGCAGTAGTCCTGAGCTGTTGGCAGGGTTGTGCATTCAGTGACTCCCTAAAGTCAGATAACACAACTCAGATCTGTATGTTCAGTTACTTCTGCAGATCTTGGAGAGGTGGTAACATCGAGGGGGAGGTGGTAATGAGCAGCTTGTAACCTCTTACCCAGCTGGAGCCACAACAGCAAATCTTGCTATGGCCTGCTCTGCTGGTTCCCTTCTTTCTACTCGTATTGTTTCAGCTTCTTTTCTTTAGAAATGTGGGTACAGAAATGGGGCTACTGAGAGAGAAGTAAAAATAGGTAGAAATGTGCACACATACTGATATATTTCTGTTCCTGTTTGTATTCCAGATGCTTTACCATGACTTATTTCTTCAGTTCTATTTTCTTTTAACTCCCTGTTAAGGTTTTCTTTATTCTGCAAGCCAGTAGTATACCAAAGGTTATACAAAGTTCACTGTGGGATAGAGACCTCAGTCAGGTAAATGTCATGGGTACCTCACAGTAAAATGTGCATATTTCTAATCCCTTGAAAATACAACTGTTGGATCACAAATATTCAAACCAACTACTGTTAGCTGATTAGCACCTGAGCAATTAAAACAGCTTTGCCAGAAGGGAGGAAAAAAACCCTCACTTAAAACACTTTATTGATTACAAAAATACTTAAATGATTTAACAGATGAAAATAGTAACAAATAGCAAAAGGCCAGGTGATGCCTCCAGTTATACCACATACACGAGTTTAAAAAATAGAGATCAGCCAATGCTATAAACCGGGAGTAAAGCAGGCTGATAACGTTGTGGCTCAAAGGGAAGAATGGGCTTCATTAATTCTACCTTTCTGCAGAGTCACAGCTTTTTTCTGCTTCTAACTGTAACTGCGTAATTGTTCAACACAGTTTTCTGACAGTTTCCCTTATCCCCATGGGTACTTCCAGGGCTCTTTACACAGAAGAATAATAGTTTACCATGCTAGGCAACGTTCATGAACTTTGAACATTTCTTTGCATTACATCCACAAATTACATCCTCTTATTAAGTGGCATTCCCAGTATATGGTGGCTGGAATGAGATAATTGGGAGACCATATGTCTTGCCAAGAAGCCTTCCGTGGCTCTGTACTCAGTAGCTTTCTGCCGTAGTCCTACTTAACTAGTGAAAGTAGCACTGAAAAACAGGAACTTTTTCTTTTTGTAAGAGAGGAAGCAAGAGCAGCAGGATAACCTGTAATATTGACATTACTTTCCAGGACACAGTGACTTAGTGAGGAGGCAGGGCTTTACCACAATTATCTCTCCCTGCCTTTTCACTGCTCTTTGCAAGGGTGGTTGTCACTAGCTTTGCTGGGACCGTGGATTCAGGGATAAATACATAATGAATATGCATACTGGAGTTCATACTCTTTGGAGCACTTTTCAGGCTCTCAGGCATATCACATGGCATCAGTCTCTTTTGAGGTCTTGTTTCAGGCCCTCAAGCGGATGACGTTGCGTCCATTTCATATTTTAAAGCTCTTCTTCCTTTAAAGCTTTTTGTAAGGGCAAGAAACTTGTCATTTCCTTTTTTATGAAAATGCAGATTCTGATTTAATCATATAGCACTGTGAGCTGAAGCCCAAAATAACTGTATCATACTGCCTTGGCCATAAAATTACTGAAGGATTTACAGTATTCCCTAAATGTTCCTGCAGAGGAACAGCACTATTAGCACAAGAGCTAACATTATTGTAAGTCATTTAAACAGCACCAGGATTACAAAACTGAGTAAAGTCTCCCATGTGCATGGCACTGTGTCAGCTGAGAGACTTCTGAAGCAGTTCAGTTCAAGGACTGGCAGCCGTGGGATGGTCCCCTCCTCACCGGGGACATTTCTTAGGAAACCTGGTCCCATTGTCCTTTCATGCTCTGTGACAACATTGAGAAGAAAAAAAGAGTCATGCCGTTATAGAAAACCCAGGCCTTTCTTTGCAGCATACCTCTGGAGACTTTGATTGCCTGGGTGGTATTCTGCGCACGCCCACCGGTGTCAGGAGTTCACGCTGCCTGGGGTATTCAGTGAAGCAAGAGATCAAAGGTGTCTGGGAACACAATATTCACTCTCCTTTGTTTTTGCATGATACTGACAAATGCTATCCCATGTCAAGGAAGCGCCCACCAAAAGTATATTTTCAGATCTTTTTTTTTTTTAATTGGAAGGACTCTCTAGTTCTTTCAGCTTCAAACCTGGTATTAATGAGTGCTGATAGTTTGACTTTGCCAAAGCTGGTGTTTGGATTCTTAAGCTACTATCTTTATTTTATGTTGCATTGCACAGAATCATTTCACTTTAATTATTTCTAGGATGTGGGTTAAAGAACTTGTAAGGGGTAATCCATCAACTGCAATGTAGATTGATATTTCTTTTTTTTTAAGGTGATGAACAGTTGTATGGTTGGGAAAAGTGATTTGGTTTAATATTTTACAGAACAGGTCTAATTCTCTTAATACTTTACATTTATAGAATCAGCTTTGAAATAATGATTCCTCTCTATAGTAAATCTCTGATACATATTTCTATTTTGTTATCTGCTAAGAAGGAATTACTGGCTAGGTTTTTTAGTAGTTTAATTCATATTATGGTTCAAGCTATACTTTTTGTAAGGATGCTGTGCTACTTTTGCAAAAAATAGAGACAGAGTTAGTAGCCAATCTTTGTGTCAGACAAAGCAAATAAATGTAGTTAACACATAAAAATTACTCAGTGCGTCCAAACATGTTCTTTAAAGGTTGCATTTTATACTCTCAGGGAATTTTTTGAGCTACTATTTTTCATCTTCAGGTAGGTTCCACTGGACAGAGAGAATCCCTCACTGTTTGGATTTGCTAGGCCTGGCTCATATTCCCTGAGCAGAATTTGAATAGCATCATAATAAAGCAGAATTTGCTGGTTGAATACAACAAGATGTATAAGGAGAATAAATCACAAAGGAAAAAAAAAAGTGAGCACCAGTAAATAACAAATTTGAAAATGCTCTCTGAGAGTTATTAATATGAATTGCTAGACTAGGAGAATAGGATTGCATGCATCTGATACCTCTTAGTCCTTCACTGTGTTTCATTATTCCAGTTGTTTAGCAGCTCGCTATACCTCCTCAGATTCTCAGATAGCTGCTACGCGGGTTCTCCTAAGTCCGAGTTTGTAAGTAACTTAGGGTTAGTCTCACTCTTGCTAAAAGCTTCAAATTTTATAGAAATATTCTGGTATATAATTTCTAGCAGTGGGAAACTCTTCACTCTCTGAAGCCTTTGCGATGGTCATGAATATCTGTTGTAATTTTGTGACTATCAGTGCTACATTGCTTGTCTTGCCCGGCTGGGCCTTTTTCCAATCTGTGAATAGACTGAGATTCAGGGGCAAAACAATTTCCAGAGACACTGCGGAAAAAAAGCCCATTTTCTGAAGTATCAAGAGCTACATTATGAAAACTGAGCAGGGAGCTATAACCATGATTCCCTTCTCTCAGCCTTTATATTATTTCCAATGTTAGAGATGGAACTTGTGCGAGCAGAGCAGGAGAAAATCGATTTTGAAATACAGTATGAGATGGTATGTAGTCCTTTGGTCACAGCACATAAAATAAAAGGATTTTATTCTTTCAGGAGACAGCAAAACTACTTAGGTCTGCAAATCCTGCACATTCACCCATCTTTCTGCTCTCAGGAGGACTCTGGATACCCATGTCGTGCCCCAGTGTGGAGTTGGAATGCAGCTGGACCCAAGAGCTCTGCAGATCTCTGGGATCTTGCAGTCGCAGATTGTGCACCTGTGAGGGTTATCATTCTTCCAAATAGTTTTTGTCTTTCTACAGTAAATCTTGTAATTTCAATGGAAATATAGTTTAACTTCACACCATGAATTTCTTTCCCTGAAAACTGTTACAGAGTAAAGCTACGTTTTTTCCCCCTATTTTCAATGTTCTTGTATTTCTCACCCTGATTATTTCGGGTTTTTTTTTCAACACCAAGTGTTTTAAAACACCACTAGTAGTACTGTTGGTCTAAGAGAAGAACAGAGGGTGAGAAGGAGAAAAAATATATTTTCTCAAATAGACATGGACAAACAGATAATCATGCAGGCAATTAGAAACTGGCTGAGTGTTTTAATGAAATAATACTTTAGGTGACCCTTGAGAACACAGGATGACTTGAAACCAGCTGTGGTTTTGGTCACTCATGAATTTGGGCATCATGCAGAGGCTTTGAGCAATCCTAACAATTTAGCCCCTGTCATCCCAAATGTTCGTGTTTCACTGCAGGGTGATTATTATACTTTTTACTCCTCAATGTTCACTCACTTATTACCTGGAAGCCTTTTCCCATAATTCTGTCCTCTTTGCCTGATTTTCTTCCTCCTATAGACTAAAAATAAGCACAGTCCTTATATATGACTTGCCTCTGTTTCTTAAAGTTAGTCTGAGAAAAGCATACCTAATGTGTGCAATAAATTATTTTTACAAAATATTATATTAGCTTTACATTTTTTTAATGATGTTCATAAATGTGCCGATTTTGCTGGTTTATTTCTCTTGCTTTTATTCTCTCCTCACCTCTGAGGTCAGTGTGTTTTCTTAGAATGGCTCCATCTCTCTGCCTATACATAATGTACCACTGCATTTCAGTGGCTTCAAACCTTTACATTTAAAAAATAATGAACTCTCAGAGATACAGAATGGCTTTGAGCAGGAGCAATATCTCTGGAAGCTGAAGATTTTCATCTACAAAAGAGATACAACACCAATTTAAGTGTCTCATGCACTCTCATATCCATTGTGCCTCAGCACTGACCTTACAGATTGGACTTTGCAGCTAATGGACTGCATGATAACTTTTGATTTTCCCAAGGTATCTAGAGGTGGCTCATGCCAGGAACCATCAGCCTCTCAACCTTTACAAGGGCTAATGGCTCACAGACACTTGACTTTCAACTGTAGGAATATGATATTTTAAACTGCTGCCTTTCTTGTCCATTCAAATTCTTACCCCTTTCAATTGAACGTATGTCCATTAATCAACCAAACACACCAGATGAAAAATGATTATTTTTCCTTCTGCTTCGTTTGCAGAATCAAGTCTATTTGTCTTGTGCTTGCAGGCTCTGGACAGTTTAATGAAGTGTTGACATGTACTAATGATAGGCAGTTTCATTTCATCAGCCTTCTCCTTCTGACGAGTTTCTGGGATGGAAACTGAGTTCAGTGTGATGCACCTGCTAGTTGTCTCACTCCTAATCAGCATGTATTTACTTTCTTACTTTATCATTTCCCTGATGGAAAGAAGAGTTATACTTTCTCCTTCCCTGTTTTTTTCCAGGACTGGAAAGGATCCGGTACCGAATCCACTGATACAGATTGACTTCTTGGACTCAGGATGATTTCAGCAAATGCCTGAAGGGCCTCCTGCTCTTTTAAGGATACATGGCCAGAGTGCCTGGTGAAGCAGGTTTTTGTCTTGCTTCTCTCCTGCTAACTGCCAAATGTATTTTTAGCGCTATGTCTCTCTGGCCCTGCCAACTTTGTTCTTAGTGAGATCCTAATAAGTGCTGGCTATTGTTCTGGGAGCATGGTTTCTGCTTTCGGGCTGAGTCTGCTTGTCTGCTGGAGCCTGACTACAGGGAAATGCATCATGCTGGCTCAAAGGCAGGTTGACAGTTTTTCGAGCACTTCTTGAATCTGATTCAGACAGAATTTACCAGTGAGACAGCTTACGGTGCTTGTGCCAGCAAGGGGAACCTGGCGTGTTTCTCACACCCTAGGCCAGATCCCTCCTGGGCATTCATCTCCTGTGCAGGAGGGACTGCAGCAGTCCTGCAGGACTCCCATCTATCCTCCCATGTTCCCACTGCAAGTAGAAGTAGAGTGAATAGGGCGTATCCAGGCTGCACAACCCGATACCGCTTTGTTTTTTTCTTCCCTTCCATGGTGTGCACAAGGTCGCTTCCAGGCTGAGCCAAGGGACACAAGTGGCTGGGTCAGGCAGCCTCAGGCAAAGGGGCTGTCCTCAGGGTAGCCCTGTGTTTTCATCCCAGCTCTTTCACAACACCTGGGTGTTGTACGGGGTTCAAGAAATGCAGGAGGTGGGAAGTGATCATTATTAGAATAGAAGTATACAGTTTATATATAGTCTAGTTTAGCTAGTCTATAGTTTAGCATATAGAAGTGACCGTTATAGGCAGCTCAGCTCAACTTTGTTTCAGGCCAGTTAGCAGTAATGTGATCAGAAAATATCAAAGGAAGAAGACAGGGAACTGAGGCTTCCATGGGTAGAATAGGAAAAACAACCTGAGTACCAAGCAGCTGACAAACATACCTTTTACTTAAATTAAGATGTTACAATCGTAATCCAAATGCCTTTTACAGTTCAAGCTATCTCATAGCCTTGAGTTGGATAGTGAAAGAGAGAGCTGGCACTCTGATTGTACCCCTCTGACCCTCAGTGGTGCTCGTGGCAGAAATTTCTGCCCACAAATTTCCAAACTCTTCTTGAAACACAGTTATGGAACTTAGGTAAGGCAAGAGTGTCAACACAGGTAGAATCCTCATTAGCATTTCTTTGACATAATCTCTACTCTTGATTTTATGTATCTACCTTCCTTCTATTATATTTGTTTTTATTCTCTTTCTGTATTCACGGAATCATAACTTGCATACAGCAGTTCAGCACATGACTGCCAGTGTCACATCTGTATTGCATTGTTCTTTATTTACCCATTCTGCTGCATCATTAGAGAGCAGAGTCAGATTTTTTTACCTGTTGCCATGAAAACCTCATCTTTGAGGATAATTCCCTGAACTATTTTTTTTTTTTTTTCTTTTCAGTTTGTACCTGGAATTCCACAGGAGATAGGCAGAGGGCTCTGATGGCTCTGGTTTAATGCAGACAAAGGTCAAGTGGGGAGGAAGAGATGGGCTTCAGGGGGTGCGGAAGTACCCGGTCCACCAGCCTATTTAAACTCTGTCCTAAGCCTGCAAGTGTTGTTTCATTACTTTTTTTGTTCTGCTAGCCTTTCAGTGCATTAGTGCTGCTGCCCTGTGCCCAAGAGACTTTTTCCATTAGACTGCTTCATACTTTGAATTACAAGGCAAGGAGTGCCTTACTGACCTTTCCCCAGCCAGGGCTGCAGTATGCTTCCCCCGTTTTCTCATAAAGTCCATGCTAGAGGCAGCTTCAGAGTGTTTCAGAGCTGCAGGAAATGTGTACATCCGTTGCAATCCTTAGCTAATATCTAAATGACTAAACTGTACCTTATACTTTCCTGGGACTTGGTGGATGTCACGAAGATCTCAGAAGCTGTGATTTCCTTCTGCTAAGCCAGTAGCTGCCGTGAACCTTTCTGGGACTAAATCTCCCAGAGTTGATCTTACCAATTTTAGCTTCGCCTGTTAACCAAGGTGGCTGCAGTAAAGGCAACCTGCAGAAAAAGCACTGAATCCTAATAATCTGTAATCCTTGTGTTTGTGGATTGGGTTTTCCTCACCAAAGTTCCCATGGCTTTAGTGCTATGACACTGGCTCCTGGACTGCGCACAGAGATGTGTTAACTACATTTTCTGTATCGTTCATCATGTGCTGCTGCTAGCTCTGGTTTTGCCTACCAGTACAGATGTTCCCTGAGCGTATTAGGAAAGTACTTATTGCTTTGTCACTGCTCTCTGCTTGCTTATATTAACCCCCTCTTGTATTAAGTTCTTCCTTTAGCTTTTTATCAGTTGCACTGGGAAAGACTGTTTTGACAATCTGCAAGATTTGGATTTGCTTCTATTTTGCACTGTTATGTTTTCCTGGCTGACAATTCCTGCAAATCCATTAACAGTGTGGAGAGACAGGTCCAGGAAGGGTATTCCAGACATCCCTTACCTCGTGATGAAGCTATCTGTGTCAAAATACACAGGTTGCCCAGAGAAGCTGTGGATGCCCCATCCCTGGAGGGGTTCAAGGCCAGGCTGGATGAGGCTTTGGGCAACCTGGGCTAGTGGGAGGTGTCCCTGTCCATGGCAGGGGGTTGGAACTCGATGATCTCTAAGGTCCCCATTCTGTGATTCTATGAAAATGCAGTGGTGTGCTGCACTCTTTGCTCTGCCCAAAACCCCTCCAGAAGGCATGTTTGTCCCTTGGTTATAGAAATGCACACCTTAGTTGAAACTGTCACACCATGGGATGAAATATCCAAACTCTCCGTTCAGATCTTGCATTTTCTCCTTTATCAAGCTCAGCCTTATTGGGAGGCACTGTACCTCTTCCCAATATTAACCTGATTCTTGGCTGCAGAGCACAGATTGTTGAGAAACTGTGCTGTCTGCCTGCGTGTACAGTCACCACTGGAGCTGGAGGAGAAAGAGTGGAAATGTTATTTGCAAGCCATTTAACTCGCTGCCGACAGCCTCCCATTCATCAAAGGTAGCTAAGAGCAAGTCCACACCATACGGCCGAAACAAGTGGTGGCTGAAGGTGCCCTCAGCTAATATTTTCTCTATGCCCAAAGCTTTTGTGAAGTTCGCTTCCTTCCCCAGTTTTCACTTTGATTGCTGTCATCTCACCTGTTTCACGTTTGATGGCGCATCTGGAGAAACAGGCAAATCAAAGAGAATCAACAGAGCTCTGGAAAACCTCAGGTGGCAAAGATGGAAGTTTGAGTCGCATAAATAGTTAGGCCAAACAGGGCAGGGAAAAGGGGAGAGGAAGGAGGAGAAATACAATAGTTATTTTTACATCTGACAGATTTCCATATTTCCAGATTCATACCCAGCAGGAGGCTGCTGAGTGCCAGATGTTTGTCCTTGAGCACTGGTTGACCCCAGGGCTGAAGGTTAAAGCTAGAGACGTTTATGAGTGGATGCCCATCTTGCCAAGGTACATGCTGGAACCAGCTGAAGCTGCCTGTGTCAGCAAAGCTCCTTGTCCCTGCAACTGAGGATGCCGTGCAAGGTGCCTCTCAGCTCTTGGCTGAGTTGTGGGGAAGGGTCCTACTGTAACAACCATCCTGCCCTGGTGACACCGTGCACTGTCCCTTCCTGGCTTAGATGCCAAACTGTTGTTTCTTCTCTGTGTTTGTTTTTTTTTTTCCTTTTGCCTCCAGTCGAGTCCTATCCTTGGTTTTTGGCAGCAACCTCGCAGCAATCAGGCATGTTTATTTTGGCAGTACCACGCAGAGTGTGCACAGCGCCTGCTTCCTGCCTGCCCACTTGTTTTTTAATCAGGTCGTGCCAAACTGGCTAATCCAAAGTCTTTCAAGGACAAAGTGGTGGGGCAGGAGGTTATGACGTGCTGCAATAATTTCACAGCTGAGTCTAGTTTGGACACAGAATAACAACAGCTTTTCTAACCAGGCTTCATTTCCATGTTTTGAAACTGAACTCCTACATTGGTAATGTTTTGAACATAATGACCTTTAGGGTTTTATTAGAATTTTTTTCTTAGAGCAGGGAAGGGATTTATTTCATTTCACTATTACTGTATAAATGTTGTAATGCCTGGTATTTTATAAATACTTTGGTAGGAAAGTTTATAGAAAGTTTTGCAGAACAGTGAGTGTATTTTCAGAGACAAGTAACAAAAGCACTGAGCACAGACAACTGAGTTAGTTAAAGACTCTCCTCATGTCAAATAAAAAGTAAAAGATGTTATCTTTCTGAAAGGTCCCTTGCCTGCCAGTAGTGCTTATTTCAGCTGACGGTAATAGCAGTTTTGTAAACATAACTTAATTCTATCCAAATACTTGAGTATATAGGGCCAGGTCACAAGGAATGCTGAAAATCTACTGTGTTCCTGTGGCAGTCAATCAAATTAAAAGACATTTATCTCCTTTTGGAAACTAGACCTTGAACTGTCTCACATGCAAATTTGCTCCAATTTTTCTTTTCCTCTTGAGGATGGGTCGTCTAGCCAGTAACTCCATTGGCTTGAAGAGTGCCAGCAACAGAGCAGTGTAATTTATCAATGAGATGACTTTAAAGGTCTCTATAATGAGACTGATCCTGGAAGCATCCTCCCCTGATGGAAGCATGCTACGCTCATCTCCTGGAACAATTTGGAGATCAAAAGTGGTAGCCTAGATGCACAGTGTATAATGAGCGATGCCTTTGATTCCAGAAATGCAGAGCTCGGAGCACATTTTTTGCTGCAGCTCTCTTGCTTTTAGTGCAAGATCTGCAGGGAAAACATCCTGCTCAGGCTGTTATCTCCGTTCCGTGAGTGCGTCCGGGA